>NW_020885008.1:504639-555363 GCF_003945725.1 Corapipo altera | reverse complement strand
TTTGGAGCATCCCAGGGCTCCCTATTCCTTGCCTTGAGAGTTTGGAGTATCCGAGGGCTCCTCATTCTTTTCCAGGAGAGTTTGGAGCATCCCAGGGCACCTCATTCTTTGTTGGAGAGTTTGGAGCATCCCAGGGCTCCTCTTTCTTTTCCAGGAGAGTTTGGAGCATCCTAGGGCTCCCTATTCTTTGACTTGAGAGCTTGGAGTATCCCAGGGGCTCCTCATTCTTTGTTGGGAGAGTTTGGAGCATCCCAGGGCTCCTCATTTTTTGCCGGGACAGCACAGAACTGTGCACAACTTGCTCCTGATGAACTGGGTTTCCAGGAAAAAATCAGGATGTCAGTGGAAAGATGCGCTGCTGAGTGACACCCAGCCACCTCTGACTGATTGAGGGGAGGAGGGAGATGCCCATTTGTCCCAGCCAGAGGGGCATCAGAGGTGGGACAGGGGTGCCAGTGTCCCACCAGCAACTGAGGATGGCACAGAGGGGCAGCCAAAGCTCTGGGGGTCTTCAGCTGAGGGTAGAACCCCAAATACTCTTGGGGGTCCCTCCTCACATGAGGTTACAGCCTGTACAGGGGCTGCCTCATGCTGGTGCATCACCCACTGAGGTGCAGCTGAGAGTAGAAGCCTTTGGGTGCCACCAGCCCTCGGCATCACTCCCTGGGGAGCTCTTGAACTTTTAGCCCCCCCACCTTCCCTGTCAGCTTTCCCAACCATAGATTTTGGGAGAAAAGCTGCTCCCAAAGCTTTGTGCAAAGCACAAAGCCGAGCTGCAGTCCCAAATGCCCCCTCCCCAGCTGGTCTGTGCCGGGGCCGAGGGTGGCACTGACGGCCATGCCCCGTGTTGTGTTGCAGCCGTGATCGTGGGCGGCGTGGTGGGAGCTCTCTTCGCCGCCTTCCTGGTCATGCTGCTCATCTACCGGATGAAGAAGAAGGACGAGGGCAGTTACACCCTGGAGGAGCCCAAACAAGCCAACGTGACCTACCAGAAGCCCGACAAGCAGGAGGAGTTCTACGCGTAGAAGGAGAGCCGGCGTGCCTCGCCCTCCCTCCCCGCTCCAAACTCGCCCTCCTCCTCTACTTCATCCAGTCTCTTCTCTTTCCCCCTCTCTTTCCCTTTCTTTTTTTTTTTCCTTTGGATCAGACTGTGAGTTTGAAAAAGCAAAAACCTGCAACAGCTGAAGGAGCAAACACATCTTTGGCGTGATGAGACGTCGGGTGCCCGGAGCATCGCCGAGCTCGGAGCGAGCCCCGCCGGCCTTCCCGCTGCTGGGATGGACAGGGCAAGGAGCCAATGCCAAAGAGGCCGTGCCCAGGAGCACCCTGGAGAGCACAGGGTGGGGTGGTCAGGCTGCCCACAGTGACTGGAGGTCAAGTGGACTTTTCCCAGCACAACGGACTCTGGGATCCGGACACCTTCTCCCAGTCCTGGGGCGCAGGGGGCTTGGTTTGGATTTATCTTCCTTGGTTTTTTTCCATTCGTAAAGGAGGGAGGTTTCTTTCCCTCTGTCTTGCTTTTATTTTTTTTTGTTTGCTTTTTGAACGGGGTTGGTTGCTTTGCAGGAATTCCCTTGCTCCCTGCTCCTCTTGGAAGAGAGGACACAACTCCCAGACATGCTTGGAACCTTGGAAAAAAGCACAAGGGGCTGGAATACCTGGCTGCCCCGGGGTTTGCTCTTGGCAAAATAAGAAATAAATACAAATGTGGCCAGTAGGCTGGGAATGATCTCTTTGGATCAACTTTTCAGAGAGTTTGTGGAGCAGCAAGAAGCGGCACCGGGGGCATCTCCTGCTGCTCCTGCCACCACCCTCCTGCCACCACCCTCCTGCCACCACCTCCCTGGAACAGCCAGAGACCTTCAACCTCCTGAACCTGCCGAGGGCTTTGGTAGAGAAGGGACTTTGCTTAGGCTGGGGTTTCACTGTGACCAACAAAACTGGGCTTGCAAGAGTGCTGGTTTTGGAACAGAGCTCGGTGGGGAGCTGGCGAGGGGTGGAGACGGATATGGAGAAGCTCAATCCTCTCCCAGGTTCCTCCAGAGTGGATAACAAAGGTGGGAGAGGCAGCATGAGGAAGGAGATGCCAAGGAGAGGTGACACTGTCCCCTTGGGGGTCAGGGAGGGATCCCTGGAGGCACCCAGAAGGTGAGGAAGATGAGGCAGAGGTTGGCTGCTACACATCACTGGAAAGCCCCAGGACTGATGGATTGTGTTCCTTGTGTTGTTCCTTAAATCCCAGTATAACCCCCGGGGCACCAGGAGCCTGATGGCATCTGATGGCATCTGATCCCTGGAATCCAGCAGCACCCAAGAGCTGGTTTCCCCTCTGAGGGTGCAGAGCAGCAGGGCCTCTTCCAGATCCAACTGTGCCTTACAGAAAGGCTGGATTTTCAGGAGCGAGCTCTGCACAGGGAAGTCAATTAGTTACTTCAATGAGCTGGCTTTTAATTAGCTGAAGCGCCGCTCGGGATGCAGTCAAGGAGTTCTGTTTTCACGATGGTTGTGATCTCGATGGTGTCCCATGGAGACCTTGGCTTTGCTCTTAGTGCAATTTAAACAGGAAAACGGGGCGAAAAATGAGCTGCTTTGACTCTTTTGTGTGTTGTGAATTAACCTGCTCGGGGCCAGTGACACTCTGTCCCCCGAGGGTGTCGGTGGACATGGGGTTTTATGGCCTTGGTGGAGGGTGTGAGACAGCAGAGCTTCTTTGGGGAAGGGATTTGAGAGGCCAAATGCATATTTTAAATATATATATATATATACACACGCACACTCACATACATACACAGTTATATATATGAAATCCCTGTACATTTTCATTGCACTGCATGGGATGGTTGGATGGGATTTGTGGGTGGGCAAATGGGAGGGTTGGGCTACACTCCCTTGGGGTGTGACCCAAAATGACAGCCTGGCTTTACTTCAGGGTAGGGAACAGAGCCCTGTGCATGGATCAGCTCTAAAATGCCCAATTTAGAGCTGCCAGCCTCAAAATCAGCGTAGGTTTAGGTTCTTGGGAGTTTGGAAATGATCCCGTTGGATGCCTTGGATGGTGGTGCTGGAAGGCAGATGGTGTTGAGTGTGTGTGTGACCATTCCTTGGCTCCATCCTTGGGCATTCCTTGGGCTGTGGAGGATGAGGAGGGAAGGAGGGTCCACACAGCTGAAGAGGCTGGTGCCACCCTGGGGGCAAAAGCCACTTTTTCCTGTTCAAAGGGGAGTTTCAACTCAGTAATTGGATGGTTTGGGGAGATTTTTGGTCCTTTTGGGTCCACCCAAGGGGCCCAAGCAGCGGGCAGTGGTAGAAATCAAGCCTCTTCATGATTTAATGAGTTGGGCTTGGCATCAAGGCCACCCAAACCCACCATCTTTTGGAAAAACGTGGAATTAATCCTTTGAGCTTGCATTAAAGAAAAAAAAACCTCTCCCAGCTTAATCTATTTAATGCTGCTTTTCTTAGCTGCTTCCCTAATCTTCTTCATTCCTTTTTTTTCCCCCCTATTTAATAGTCTGAAGTTCCATAATACAATTTTTTTATTCGCTCAAGCTTAACCTCGGCTCTCTCAGCTGGTGTTAAGTTGTAATCCTGGCACTTAAATCCGTCACAGTTTGCCAAGTGAGGGAGGCTGGAAGTGGGAGGGGGGGAGAGGAGCCAGGGCAGGACCTTTCCTTTGCAGTAATTAAAAGTAGGAGATGAGCACGTGCAAAAAAAAGACGTGAAGGTCATTAAAGTGATCATCAGAAGTGATCAAAGTCTTAATTCATCGTTCTTCTCCTTCTCCCACACCTTGGCTGTGTTGCTGTCTGCCCAGAGAGGCTCTAAGAGCATCTTTTGGGCTTGGAGCCCACCTTTCTGGTGGTAAATTATGAGTTATGAGTTATGTCACAGCCTTTCCTGTCGCCTCAGCTCCTCGGGGGCACTGGATTAGTTGGTGGAGTTGAGGCTTGGGAGGGGAAAAAAGCCTTGTCTTGCTGGAGGTGGTTGATCCTGAGCCTCCCTCCGAGGGTAGGGGATGGTGGGATAGAGCTGGACACGGGCTGTGTGTGTTTGGGAAAGGTCACCTCCCAAAAAAACCTCAGCCACCATGGTTTCTCCATGGGATGGGGGAAACCCCAGTGGAACCTGGTGCTGCCAGGGAGTGCAGGGGGTCATTTTCTGAGCTGGAAGGGACCCACGAGGACCATCAAGCCTGACTCTTGAGTCTCAAGCCCAGCTCAAGCCCATACAGGGACTGAACCCACAACCTTGGCCCCAGTTTTACCCAGCTGAGCTCATCTCAGAGGGGTGGGGGTGGCTTCTGCTCGGGTGCTCCAGGGCTTTTGGGGCATTCCTGGTGGGAAGATGGATTGGGAAGAAGCGAGGCAGCCCAGCGGGGAGGGACCCCAGCGCCCTCCCTCAGCTGCTGGTTTGGCTGCCGAGCGGATCTTTAGGAAAATTAACCCCAATCTCAGCTCGAGCATCTCCCACATCACCCCCTCCCCAAACCTGCCAGCTCTGCCTGGCATCATCCCTCTGGGCACAGACACATCCCTGCTGGTGATCCCAGCTGTGCCCGTCCTTCCAGCTGTGCTCCCTGAGGGGGGGTGGGAGCAGAGTAAGGATTTCCCACTTGTTTTTTCCATCTCTTTTCTGCGTGTCCACATGTGTGTGTGATGTGCTGGAGCTGAAGGAGGACTCTTTGCCTCGCCAGCTGAAGGATTTTAGAAGCTCTGGAATTGCACAGCTCTGGAAGGTGGGCTGGGCTCCTCTGCCAGCTGTGCTGCCCTTCAGGCACTCTCAGCTTTGCAGCAGGAGAATGATAAATATCCAGGGACTCCCGGGCCACAGAAATAAGGAGGAGGCAGGAGGAGGGAAGGGAAGGTCAGAAAACACGTGTGAGAGCCCAGAGGAGGGGCTGGAAGGGGGAGGAAGGGAAGGGCAAGGGATGGAGGGGCCCCAGTCAGCAGCAGGACCAAGGCCTGGACGGGATTTGCAGGGCTGGGACTGAAATGTCTTTCCTCCAGAAATCCCTTTGATTTTGAACCTTTCAAAAACAAGCAGCAGGACAAAAACAAGCTTAGGGGATCCTGCTGCAGGGCAGGTAGTGGCTCTGGGCTGGATGGGTGCCCTGGTGTGCTGGTTTCTCTCAAAATATCCCGTTCTCTCCTTATTTTGCCCGATGGGTGCCAACGATCCCTTTGCTACACACAGGCCTTGTCTCTGGCTCTCCAGACCCCTCCTCTCCAACCCCTGCTACGAGTGACCAGCTTTAACAAGAACAAAATCCTCTTAAAAAAAAAAAGATTGGATTTTTAAATTCATTTTTTTCCTCCCTAAGCACTCTTTTTTTTTGGGGGAGGGGGCTTGAAGCTTTTCTGCGGTGCTCTAAAAGTGATGCCGAGTTTGCAGCACTGAGAGGTTTTGATTGGGACAGCTCCCAAAGGTTTGTTGGGATGTCTCCCTGGGATATCCTTGGCAGCTTCTGGGGGTCCTCTGGGAGCAAGGGAATGGGTGTGTGGTGTGTCTGTATGTATATATATGTGTATGTAATTAATATATATGTATATATGTATATACGTGTGCGTGCAAGGCACGGGGACAGGAACAGGTTCAGGGTGAACTCTGCACCTGAGGAGGAGGAGGAGGAGGAGGAGGAGGAAGAGGAGGAGGAGGAGGAAAAGAAGGAGGAGGAGGAGCAGGAGTGGTGTTTATCAGCAGCTCTGCAGCCCTTGCACCCCATCCCATGGGATGGATGCAGGATTCCTCATGAATTCCTTGCTGCTCCTTCCTTCCCTGTCACAGCACCAGCCTGATCCTGGTCACCTCCAGTCTGGCTCTGGGTGTTCCAGGGTGGGGGATAAGGAGCCTTTGGACTTGCTGGAGCTGGAGCAGATCCCAGGATGCTCCCAAGGCCCCGTGGTGGCTCCGGTGTGTCCCACAACCCTCGTGCCTGCAGCTCCATGGACATTCCCACACCCCGTCTCTAGAGGAGTCTCAGTCTGGAGTGTACAAACTTTGTTTGGTTTTAATTTTTTTTTTTTGATGGTTTTTGTTGTTTTGTTTTGTTTTCTGTTACGTTGATTTTGGGGGGTAAAAAAATCCCCCCCCCCCCCGTGATGCCCAATTTTTTTTTCACCCCGACATTCCCGACGGTTCATCCACAGCATCTCCAAAGACCTCGAGGGTAACCAGTGACTTTCTGGGCTTTAAATTCCCCCTGTTGTGGGTCCCACCTGGTCGAAGTCACCCCAGCACAGCTGACAATCAACCCAGACAGGAACTGCTGACTTGAGAAAAACAACAACCCAGCGCAGTTTGATGGAACTACTTTTTAAAAATCACCTGCTTCTCCCTCACTCCACCCACCACGTCTCCAGGATAAACCATCACCCCTTGGTTCTTCTGTAAATAAAACAGGAAATGTTCTTGTATAAATTAAAAAAGATTAATAAAAAATAAAAGAAAAAAAAAAAAGAATCAGTTGATATACATCCAAAAAAAAAAAAAAATATCCCTTTCCAGAAGATTTCAGGGACTCAAAGGAAAGCCCAACAAGTGACCCTGCTTCAGTCTTTCTTTGGAGCTGATTTACAATCCCAACAGGAGAACAAAAACTAAAAAATCTGGAACACTCCCAAATGTTGTACCTTTCAAGGAATACGGGAGGGGAAAAAAAAATGCATGTAAATATTTTTAATAGGAAACATATCTTAAACAGAACTTTTTTTTGTATGTACATAACTCTTCTAGAGTTTAGTACTTAAATTGCTTCATAGTGTCTGTTTAAAAAACAAAAAAAAAATAAAATAAAATGTTTGTTAATTGTTTTTGTTCTTACTCAATGGCCAAAACTTTAAAAATAATGAAAAAAAAAAAGAAAAAAAGACTATAAAAAATAATCTTTGCCAATGGATCTAGCACTGTAATGGTACTGTCTATTTTTTTTAATTATTTCTGTGCTGTGCCCATTTATAAAAGGAGGAAAAAAACAAAAATAAAGTCATTTAAACATTGTCTGCCCAGGGCTTTGCCTGTTTTTTTTTTCCCTGCCCATTGTCCTGGGGGTCTGTGGGGTTTTTGGAGGGAGAAGGTCTCACTTGTTCTCAGGTCTTGGTGCCATCAGGAGAGGAATGGTGGGGAAGGGATGGGGGGAAGGGATGGGGGGAAGGGATGGTGGTCTTTGGTCCTAATTTGGTGAGTGAATGGTCTCCATGGCAACTGCAGGGGTGCTGGGGAGCCCTGGGCACTGTGGACCAGCCCAGCCCAGCCTGGCAGTGCCTGTGCTGGACCATGGGGGAGGTTTGGATGGAGGGGGGAGAGCACGGAGAGTATGGAGATTCCTGGGATTTTGCAGCCCAGAAAGCCAAACACAACCTGGGCTGATCCCCCAGCGTGGGCAGCAGGGAGGGGGGGATCTGCCCCTCTGCCCCCTTGGGTGAGACCCCCCTGCAGAGCTGCCCCAGCCCTGGGAACAACAGCACAAGGACGTGGAGCTGCTGGAGAGAGTCCAGAGGAGGCCCCGGAGATGCTCCAGGGCTGGAGCCCCTCTGCTCTGGAGCCAGGCTGGGAGAGCTGGGGGGGTTCACCTGGAGAAGAGAAGGCTCCAGGGAGAGCTGAGAGCCCCTTGCAGGGCCTAAAGGGGCTCCAGGAGAGCTGGGGAGGGACTGGGGACAAGGGATGGAGGGACAGGACACAGGGAATGGCTTCCTACTGCCAGAGGGCAGGGATAGATGGGATATTGGGAAGGAATTGTTCCCTGTGAGGGTGGGGAGGCCCTGGCCCAGGTTGGGCAGAGAAGCTGTGGCTGCCCCTGGATCCCTGAAAGTGTCCAAGGCCAGATTGGATGGGTCTTGGAGCAACCTGGGCTAGTGGGAGGTGTCCCTGCCCATGGCAGGGGGTGGAACTGGATGAGCTTTAAGGTTCCTTCCAACCCAAACCATTCCCTGATTCCGTGACTCACAGAACTTCCCTGATGCATCTGATGTGAAGCTTCACTAAATCATTTTGCTGAACTACCAGGAATTACCTACCTATGAAAAGTTCAAAAACCTTGGAGTTTTTTCTCTCCCCAAGAGCTCAATGCCTGCAATTACCCAGCACATCAGCAGTGTCAGTGAGATCATGTCCTACATGGCTTCCCACTGCCAGAGGGCAGGGATAGATGGGATATTGGGAAGGAATTGTTGGCTGTGAGGGTGGAGAGGCCCTGGCCCAGGTTGGGCAAAGAAGCTGTGGCTGCCCCTGGATCCCTGGAGGTGTCCAAGGCCAGGTTGGATGGGGCTTGGAGCAACCTGGGCTGGTGAAAGGTGTCCCTGCCCATGGCAGGAGGGTTGGGAATAGATGGGTTTTAAAATCCTTTCCATCCCAAACCTTGCTGTGAGTTGATGATTTTGGCTGAGCCACTGTGTCCCCACATCCCACCAGTGTCACCAGCAACCTGGAGAAGCTGTTCCAGCTGTGAGGAGCAGGAAGTGGAAGCAGCCTGGACTCTTGGCCCTGCTCCTGCTCTCACAGCTCCTTTCCAAAGTGATTCCTGGAAGCGAATGCGGTGTGAGATTTGGCAGGGATGCTGTTGGCCTCTGGAAGGAGATACTGGATGTATTTAACCAGCCAGACCTCCACAGATGTGTCCCTGCAGCAGCAGACATGGATTTATGGCCTGACACTGTTTCCAGAGCCAGCCCCAGCCAAGGTCAGTGCTGTGCCCCAGGAGGCTCCCCAGGGGCTCCCAGCAGTATCCCCATGAACTGGATGTGCTCCACGTGCCACCAAACCTGCCCCCAGCCCCAGTGGTGTTGTGCTCCTGGCAGGAATTCCAGGGAACATCCCTCTGGCTGGGTTTGGGGAGCGTGTTTTGAAGCACTGCTGGTTTTTATGGCCAGCCTGGACCTGCTGCCCTGCGGCTGAAGGTTCTCCTGCTCCACCACCAAGTGCTTCATCCACAAAGAGTCAAACTGCTGCTCTGGATAACCCAAAACTTGGCCTTTAGCAAGGTTAGAGACTGGCCCAGTGGGCAAACCCCATTCTTCCCTCACTGAGACATTTAGAGCCCCAAATCACCCCCTTTTCACCCCAACCATCAGAGCTGGGCAGGTCCCAATCCCCCCCAGCCCTTTGTCCCCCAGCACTGCTCCCCACAGCAGCTCTCACTGCCCACAGAGGTGTCTCAGATTTTCCAGGGCCACCCATCCAGGTTTCCAGGCCTGTCCCAATAATGACTCCACTGTGCTGGTGGTCAAACAACCCCCACACTTGGCAGCTGCTGCAGCCACTGCAGAGCAGTGAGGAACTGCCTGCCTGAGGTGTTGGTATTCAGGCTGGAGGCTTGAAACAGCCTCTAATTATATCCCCAACCCCATTTCTTGTGTGGTTTTTTTTTCCCCCAACGGCAGTGACAGGAATTTTCCCTCCCCACAGCAGCCTTGCAGACCCCCAGGGCTTGGCAGGACAACCCCAAATGGTCCAGTTTTCCTCAGCAAAAGGGTGTCCCTGTGACTCACCCTTTATAAATCTCTGTGACACGAGTGAAAGGCTCCAAAAATAACACTGTTATTGAGATTTCACCTTGCAAATTAAGGGGCCAAAGGCACTAAACCCCCTCCTGGGCTTACAGGGCTTTTAAACAGTGGCAGAGGGAGAACAGTCACAACTCACCCCTGAGTGTCCAGCAAAGCCCACCCTGGGGACACACAGCTGGGAAAGGTCTGCAGGCACCAACCCAGAGGTGAAACAAGATTGTCACCAGAGTGAACTGTCCCCAGAGCCTTCCAGAGCCAACAGCTGGAGAAACCCTTGTGCTCGTGCTCTAAAAAGCTGCATTGTGAAAAATGCCTGGTTTAGGGTCAGAACTCCAGCTTAAACCTAAGTTTGGGGAGGGGAGATCCAGGTTTATGTGCGGTGTCACTGCTCCTTGAAATTGGGGTGTGAAGGGATAACCCTAAAGCAGGAGCAATAATAAGTTTAGATTGGCTATTAGGAAAATTTTCTTCATGGAAAGGGTGGTCGGGCACCGGCACAGGAATCACCATTTAAAAGGGATTTAAAAGCCATGTGGATGTGGCACCTGGGGACATGGGTTAGTGGTGGCCTTGGCAGTGCTGAGGAGTGGCTGGACTTGTTGGTCTTGGAGGTCTTTTCCAACCTTGATGATCCTACAAAGGCGGAAACGCAACATTTCCTGGTAGTCAAAGTCAGGAGGTTCCTAAACCCACCAAAATTACTGGTATTGGTACTAAAAGGCTTCAGGTGGAGCAGGAAAATGCTCTGCTCAGGCTCCAAAGGAAAGGATTAACCAGGGGGAAGCCAAAGGGTTTGGAGGCATGTGGGTGACACGGGCCCTCAGCGCTGAGGAACTGAGGGATCGAGGCTAATTTATCCCAGAAAAAGGATTGAGGAATTTCCCTCAGCTCCCCGTGTCTGTCCCTGTGCCCAGGGGATGCACAAGGTCACACTGATGCAGGTTTGAGCCCTGAGGTCTCCCCAGGCCTTCAGAGCAGCCAAGGCAGGAGCTCAGGGATGAGCAACGTGCTCCAGGGTGGATGTTTGCAAAGAACCCGGACCCAAGAAATGTCTTAAAAATCTGGCTGAGCCTCCTGGAAGCATTAAATCCCACTGCAGAGCTGTGAAAGGACTTCCAAAAAAAAAAAAAAAAAAGGTGGGAAAAGGACCAGGTTGCTTTAAGCTTCCTGGTTTATGTCATAAACAGGAATATATTGGGTGACACAGCCACGCTGCTGGGACGGTGACAAGGACATCAGGCACGATGGGCTTGGTTTGGACACATCAGTTCTTGGTATCTCATGGCCCTTTGGTGCCCAGGAACCTTGTTCTGGGCACAAACAAGGACCTGCCTGTGCCAGACACGACCAGGGTTTGTCACTCCCTCATTGCCATGGAGTTATTGTAGGGGGGGTGAAAAACCTGGTTATAAATACCCAGGAAGGGTTGTCAGCAGTTCCCTGTCAGAATGGATGGATGGATGGATGAAGGGGGAATCCAGGCAGGGTCTCTCCTGGGGGCAGGTTTATCCCATATTTCATTAGGAGTTGAATGATGGCACAACATGGATGATTATTAAATTTGCAGGCAGTGCCTGGCTGGGAGGGAGAGTGAGAACAGCAGAGGACAGGGCTGGAATTCCAAGTGATCCAGTTATTATGGTTCTAAAACATTCCATATGGATAGGAAAACACAATTTATGTCTATTTTATTTCATCTGTATCATTTAATAATATATGTAGAGAAGAAGTGGAAAGGCACCAGCAGCAATTTTACACAGGATAATCAGGAAACAAATAATCAGAAAACAAAGCAATAATGACCAGCTTTTATACGGTAAAAACTTTTTAAAAAACTTGGTCAGAAAGTTAAAAATTCATTTTTGATCTCAAAAAAAATCATCATTTACAAAACAAAGCACGGGAAGGTAAGTGACCTCGTGAATAATCTGTTTTGTTTGGAAGTGATGGTGGAGAGGTCAGGACCAGCAGGGGATGATTCCCCATCCCAGTATCCAACAGGGAAACCCCAGGAAGGCAGTTTGTCCTGCCTGCTCCTTTGCTGGGGGTGGAGAGATTTCCCTCCGAGCTATTTCATTCTAAAATTTGGGAGATAATAATAATATTTATGAGTTGAGATGCAGGTCGGGGTGCTGTGCAGCTCTGCCAGGCAGAGCCAGGACCATCCCAGCAGACCCCTCCAGTCCATCCTGGCACCTCATCCCAGGCCAAAGCAGCGCCTCAGACGCTTCCTCTGCCAGTGCCCAGGCTGGAGATGTCCCAGCTGTCCTTGTCCAGCCCCCAGGATGTGTCTGCTGCCAGGACTTGGCTGTTTCCCAGCTCAGGGAGAGCCCATCTGGCATCCACCCCTGGTGGCTCCCGCTTTCTGCCGCGCCTCGAAACGGCTCCGGGGCTCCCGGGTGTCCCTCCCCGGGGTGCTGGGCTTTGCTGCAAGGGTGCAGCCAAGGCAGCAGCAGGCACAGGGGGCAGTTCTGTAGCCAGGAGAGGCAGCACAGCTGCAAAAACCCCCTGGCTGGGTCAGCTGGGTCTGGCTCTTGGTCCTCACACTGGCTGCGGGGATGTGCTTCTACAGGCTGGGAGTCAGGGGACACATTCTAGGGACATATTCCAGGGACACTGGCACCACAGGATGCCAGGGATGAAGGTCCTGGAGCCTGAGTAGACTCTGCAGGGTGTCCAAATGCTGGAGGATATTTGGATGCAATGGCAGGGGCTTGGATGATGGGTGGGGACATCCTAAATGAGCGGCAGGACTTCCTCCAGGGAACCACAGAATCCCAGGTTTGGGTTGGAAGGGATCTTAAAACTCATCCAGTTCCACCCCCTGCCATGGGCAGGGACACCTTCCACCAGCCCAGGCTGCTCCAAGCCCTGTCCAACCTGGCCTTGGGCACTTCCAGGGATGGGGCAGCCACAGCTTCTCTGGCAATTCCACCCCAGCCCCTCATCACCCTCACAGGGAAGGATTTCTCCCCAGTATCTCATCTGACCCTGCCCTCTGGCAGTGGGAAACCATTCCCCCTTGTCCTGCTGGGGAAGAAGCAGGGCAGGGAGGGATGTGGAGCTCTACCTGGGTTGGGCAAGACCTTAAGCCCACCTAAACATTCAGGTGTTGAAGGACAAGGTCAGGCTCAAATGCCTTCAAGGCTTTACCCCCCTCCCAGACGTCCCATCTCTCCACCCCAGCACCAGCAGCATTTTGGCAGGGATGGAACCACCCCCAGTTTGATCCTCAGCAGGTTCCAAATCCTTTTTGAGCTGTCCTTCACACCTCAAATAATCAGGATTTCCCAACACTAAAGCTGAGCTGCTGCTCCCAGGGCAGCTCTGCTGGAGGCTCTGACCCGTCCTGGCTCATCCCAGGACACAGAGTGTCACCTCCTGTCCTATTTCAGTGTCCTCTACATAAATACCTCCCCCCCTCATTCCCACCTCTTCCCAGGTCTTCTGAGGTCACTCCCACCCATCTCTCCAGGGCTCAACGAATCCTCCACACCCAAACGTCCTCCCTGTGTTTCTTCCCACCTTTTTTGCAGCTCCTGGGCTCTTTCCCCTGCTTTCCAAGGACAGGAAGTCCTTTCAATCAAATGCTAATAAAATCCCAGCAGAGAATGGCCGGATACAAGTCCTTGTCCTGGTCTGAGGGACAGGACTCCTGGTGGGCTGATGGATATCTGGGCTCCAGGATGCCGCCCCAGAATATTTTTGGTCTATTGTGCTGGATTTGAGGCAAAGAGCAGCCCACTCCTGCTCTGTGTGACAGCATTTCCTGAGCATCAGCAGTTATTAATAGCAGCTAATGCAGCACTCAAACATTTCCCATTATTTACCTGCTGCAGGACAATACAAACACACCTTTGGGATTTGTATCCCTCCCCTGCTCGGACGTATTTCCTCCCCTCCACAAACCAGGAGCTCTTTTTTCCTGAGGGACAGGACAGCTCAAGCCTGTATCCAAGAGAACAGAGAATTCCCTAATGGAATATTTCCCCCTATAGAAATGTTCAGAAAAAAAAAAAAAAGAAAAAAAAAATCCCTATTTATCCAGGACTGCTGGAGCCTGGCTGGACATTTGGTGCCTGGATTTGCATTCAGGAAGGAGTTCTGACAATCTGTGCTCAATCTAACGAGGAACAAAGCCAATTAAAAATAATAGGGACCCTGTGCTGCTGCCTGTAACAAAACAATAATAATAATAAGGGCTCAATCCATTGCAGGGCTCCATTTAGATAAAATCCAAACCTTCCCATCTGATCCTGCCTCTCTCATTATTTTTTGTAATCCTCTCCCGTCAACACTCAGTCACCGGGAATGGAGAACTGGAACAGCTGGTTCTGATAAAACTCACACTGAATTTCTTCTCTGGCAATGATCTCCAGAGGAAAACACGAGCAGCCCCTTTCCTTCCATCAGGAA
This sequence comes from Corapipo altera, assembly GCF_003945725.1. Taxonomy (NCBI): domain Eukaryota; kingdom Metazoa; phylum Chordata; class Aves; order Passeriformes; family Pipridae; genus Corapipo; species Corapipo altera. Next base: position 541,447 of record NW_020885008.1, on the reverse strand, counting down.
TGGTGTTTCCTGACATGGCCATAGGACTTCCCTTGGGATCTGGACCACAGGAAGGGGGGAAGGCTTTAAATTGAAGGAAAGGAGGGTGAGATGGATTTGGGGAGAAATTCCTCTCTGTGAGGGTGTGAGGTCCTGGAAGAGCTTAGAGAGGGACCCCAGGCCCTGCTCTTCCACCCCTGGTGGATCTTCACACAATAGCTTGGCAAAGCCACCTCCCAGCTCCAGCCTGACCCTCAGGGGCCATCTCCAGGTGCCAGGGTTAGAAACATGGGATGACAGGACTTCCTGGGAACCAAGACACACTGGGACCATTTGCATTTTAGCAAAGAAGAGTGACAAGAATTAGAATTAAGAATGATGGGATATTATTCACCTCTGCTCTGGAGCCAGGCTGGGAGAGCTGGGGGGGTTCCCCTGGAGGAGAGAAGGCTCCAGGGAGAGCTGAGAGCCCCTTGCAGGGCCTAAAGGGGCTCCAGGAGAGCTGGAGAGGGACTGGGGACAAGGGATGGAGGGACAGGACACAGGGAATGGCTTCCCACTGCCAGAGGGCAGGGAGAGATGGGATATTGGGAAGGAATTGTTGGCTGTGAGGGTGGGGAGGCCCTGGAGTGGATTTCCCCAAGAAGCTGTGGCTGCCCCTGGAATCCCTGGAAGTGTCCAAGGCCAGGCTGGAACTGGGTCATAGGAATTGGGTGAAACAGTAGGAACTAAGTGTTCCTAGCATAGAAATCCTTTGCATTCTGTTTAAAAAAACAGCACTGCCCAAGCTCAGAAGGACTTGAGAAGACTTCAGTTGGGCCCCATGACCACCCCACTCCACCCCATCCAGCTGGATCCCATCACCCAGCACAACCTCCTGGCTTCAAACAGCAGGGCAGGAGCTCATTTAAGGGCTGGCAGAGGTGGTCTCTGCATGCAGATATTCCATCCAGCTGCAAATTGTTGCATCAAACAGCCTGGAGGGGATTTCTCACCCGGGGCAGGAGGTTTTCTCACCAGAAATGTTGTGGTTTTGCACCTCATGCCTTTCTCAAGGTGGGGGAGTTTAGGGATCTGCTCCCTTCCCTGCAAACTGGGGGGGTCACGGAGCTTGAAGCCCCCCTGGGTGGCACTGCCTGGGGACAGACGTGTCCCCACCACCTCAGTGGCAGCAGGAGAGGGGATGTGAAGATCAGGAGCAGCAGGAGGGGGAATCCTCCCCACTGCCTTGTCTGGAACAGTCTGTGGTCAAGGGGGGGGTTACAGAGAGAGGCTGCTCTGCTTTGAATTACTGAGACTCGGGGAAATGTGTTTTTTTTTCTTTATTCCCTCACCTGTGTCTTCTACAAACACCCCTCCCCTTGTTGTCTGTTTTTGGAGGCTGGGAATTAACACCTTTCTTTGCATTTTACCTTAATTTGGCCAGAGTTGAGAGCGGTTTCGAGGTAATTGGGTGATGCCAAGGCTTTCATCAGCCCAGGTTGGGACAGGGCTCCACTCCTGGCTCACAGTAGAGCTGTCCTGGCACCCAGGGGTGCTCCCAGAGACCTGCAGTGTCCCCAGAGGGGCTGCTGGAGGAAGGGGAGAGAAAGGAATAGAGGCAGACAGGGAGTTTTCTGGCAAGATCCTAAAATTATAGGGTTGAACCAGGAGGGTTTCTGAGTTTTAGGCTTTTTTTAGCTTCCTCTTGGCCACACATTGGGGAAACTGAGGCACAGACAGGGATTGCTCTGCAGTCCCTCTAATCCAGTATTTTCTCATTGCAGCAGTTGGGGATGGAAATGATTCCTTCTGCTGCTCCCTGACCTGGGGCTGGAAGCTTCCTCTTGGCAGGGAGCAGTCAGGAGTTAATCCCTGCTCAGAAACAGGAGGTTTGTGCCCGGTCTGGGGCTCAGGTTTCGCTCTGGATCCAAGTTATTGTCCCCCAGGGCATCCCCTTTGTTACAGCCCAACACTTCAAATCCAAACCCACCCCAGGCAATGAATCCAGCAGCTAAAAAACTGTGGAAAAAGCTCTGAAATGGACCTGGTTTTCAGGCACTTCTTGCCTGTGCCTTTCAGAATCATGGAATTATTCAGGCTGGAAAAGCCCTCTGAGATCATGAAGTCCAACCACTGCCAGGGTCACCACCCCCAACCCATGTCCCCAGGTGCCACATCTGCATGTTTTTGGAACATTCCAGGGGTGGTGACTCCACCACTGCCCCGGGGAGCTTCTTCCAGTGCTTGACAACCCTTTCCATGAATAATTTTTTCCTTAATATCCAACCTCAACCTCCCCTGGCACAACTTGAGGCCATTTCCTCTTGTGCTGTTGTTCCCTGGGAGAAGAGTCGCTGTCACCTGCACGGAGCGGTGTCCTGGGAAGGGATGTCTCTGAAACCTGGTTTTCTAAGGTGTCCCTGGGCTGGTAAGAGAAGTTGGAGGGTGGTTTAGGTGGAAAGAGAGCACCACCCATCCACGTGGACCTTCACCCAGAGCCCTGCTCCTGACTGCTGAGGGATAACCACAGGGATAACAAATATCCCTGCTGAGGAATAACAACGTGGACAGTGTGTGTTCTTTGTTCTCCTGCTCCACCAAGAAGGTTTTGGATCACAGTCTGGATTTCTGCCCTGAAAATAAAAAACCCTACTCACATCCTTCCATTGTTTTCCATGCTGCTGCCACCTCTCCTATGAGATCATGGAATCAGGGAATGCTTTGGGCTGCAAGGGACCTCAAAGCCCATCTCGTTCCACCCCCTGCCATGGGCAGGGACACCTTCCACCAGCCCAGGTTGCTCCAAGCCCCGTCCAACCTGGCCTGGGACACTGCCAGGGATGGGGCAGCCACAGCTTCTTTGGGAATTCCATCCCAGCCCATCCCCACCCTCCCAGGGAAGGATTTCTCCCCGATATCCATCCAACCCTGCCCTCCCTCAGACCAGGTAACTCCTCAGGGAGGAGATTTAACATCCATGGAAATCCTGGGCTGTTATTTTTCCTGGAGGAACCTGAAGAGCCCCTTCACCTCCTCCTCATTCCCACGTCCCTGTTCACCTCTGGGCAGGGCTGGAACAGGATCATCCCCTCACTGCAGCTCCCACATCTCCACCCTCTGGCTGGAGCTAAGCCTGGTGCCGGGTGTCAGCAGTGAGGGATGATAATAAATTAATAACAGCCTAATTAATCATTTTTCATTCTTTCTGCTTCCTCCAGAGCTCCCAGAGGCTCTGAATAATCCACTGAAACGTTTTGTGCTACAAGTGGAAATCAGTAGGAGCATTTGGGAGGCAGAGGGAGCTGCAGCCCGGGGTTGGGGGGGGGATCTGATCACCTGGGCCCCTCTCACTGGGGGGACTCTGCCTTGAGAAACAGAAAACACACCTCTTGATGGTTCCTCTGCACTGGTAGCCAAGGCAGGAGAAAAAATTCCCACTTGGATTGGTTTAGATTGAGGAGGGAAGGGAAATCCTTTCTGTCCAGCTGCGGTGTCTTGTTTGTAACCTGTGGTACAACACGCCCGGAGAAGGGTGGGTTGTCCCTCCTACAACCCTCCTGAGGGGCTCCACCAGCCCAAGATCCATCAGTGAAGAGCCTCTGGGAGGCTCCTCTGAAGGGGATTCATCCCTCCTTCCTTGGCTGGTTGAATCTCAGGAGCAGCTTGGGCCAAACAACCAAAACCCCTGATCCAAAATCTGCCCTCTGTGTGCAAGTTGCACCTCTGCAAAAAGGCAGCGTGGAACTACAGCAGGAGCCAAGGAATGTTCTCAGGATCACAGAATCATTAAGGTTGGAAAAGACCTCCAAGGTCTTTGATTGGGGAGCCCTCAGATTTTTTTGTGAGAGCCCCCAAAGCCTCGTGTTTGACCCCATCAGCAGGGGCTGAACAGGAGCTCCCATTTCCAACAACATCCAGAGGATTGGAGCTCTGGAGGGAGAAGAGCCATTGAAGCTCGAAGGCAATAATTAGGAAATAAATGGATATAAACTGGCACAAATAAATTGAAATTAGAAATTATGAGCTTCCTCAAAAATCCAGGCAGTGAGGGCTGGAGAAGCTGCTGACCAGGATCTGGGAGGCAAAACCCAGAGCCAAGTCAAGAGGGGAGGACCAGGATTCCTTTGGGATGATGTGGCCTCCCCCCTCTGCAGGTGAGAGTAGAAAATCATAAAGGGAGATGATGATGAGAAAAAAATCATGAAGGATGATGATGAGAAATCATAAAGGATGGGAGGTGTTTTACCTGCTCTGGAGTGGGACTGGACATCTCCACGTGACCTTCACATGACTTCTGCAGAGCTGGAGAAAACTGATCCCACCTGGTTCAACAGGAAGGTTTGGCTTTAGTAATTCTGGAATATCTCAGATTAACCTGACAACTCTGAAGGAAGGCACTGTGTCAGTCACCTTGTATTCCAAAATTGTCATTTTAAAAAGGGAAACCTGTCTTGTGTCCTCTTTGAAAATGGCAACCTGCACCATTTCAGCTGTTTGTGAGAAATGGCTCTGAAATATTCACATTCCATGATTCTATGATTCCATGGTTTTTGATGTCTGTGGTGAAGAAGACAACCACGAGTTTATTCTCTTCTCTATCCAGCAAAAACCTCAAGGGATCAACTCCCACTAAATTACCCCGTTCTCTGCCAGCCCAGGAACTTCCACACATCACCTCTCACCCAACCACCTCCTCTCTGGGCAGCCTGAAACTTCAGCAGCTCCTCCCCAGCTCGGCCTTCCAGCCCAGCTTTGCTTCCCAGCTTCTTCTCCAAGGGAAAGATCGTGGCTCCAGTAAGGAAAAAAAAGCCTGGAGGCTTCTGGAGATGTCCAAAGTGGCTGGGACATCCAGCACTGCTGCAATAGGGAATAATAATATCCTAGAGATAAGGATCAGAAACTGGATTACTTAGGAAGATGTGGGATCTCCACCACTGAGCCCTTGAAGGGCTTTTAATGATTGTTTCTGCTTTGAATTTTCATATTTTTATAGCGTTTGTTCAGGAAATCTGCTGCCTCACACCTCTGACAGCTGAGTCCTGGCCTGAAATAAAGGGGGAATAACTCTTGCAAGCAAATCCCTGCTCCCCAACCCCTCTGAAACACCTCAGAGTTCACCTTGTTCTGCCAATTCTGGGCCTCTTGAAGGGCAGGGAGAGAAGGTGTCCAGGGAACCCTCCCCTCCACAGCCAAAGGATGATCCTGCCCATAAATCAACTCCTGTAGCACATGCTGAGAGCAGCAGATGGACAGAATCAGGCGACCATGGAATCATTAAGGCTGGAAAAGACCTACAGGATCATCAAATCCAACCTTTAGAATCCCCCCACGTCCACTAAACCCTATCATGAAGTGCCACATCTACTCATTTTGGGATGGTGACACCACCCCTGCCCTGGGCAGCTGGGCCAGGGCTGGACAACCCTTTCCATGAAGAAATTTTCCCTGATATCCAACCTGAGCCTCCCCTGGCACAGCTGGAGGCCGTTCCCTCTCCTCCTGTCCCTTGTTCCCTGGGAGCAGAGCCCGACCCCCCCCGGCTCCCCCCTCCTGTCAGGGGGTTGCAGAGCCAGAAGGTCCCCCCTGAGCCTCCTTTGCTCCAGGCTGAGCCCCCCCAGCTCCCTCAGCTGCTCCTGCTGCTCCAGCCCCTTCCCTGGACACCTCCAGCCCCTCCATGTCCTTCTTTGAGAGGCCCAGAACTGCCCCAAGAATTCAAGGTGTGTCTCTACCAGTGCCAGTGAGAGCAATAATAAACAGGTAATAGGCAAAAACCCACTTGATTGTTACTATTTTTACTGTTTAACATGTTAAAAATAAATCCAGAGGTTCTGTTTACACCCCCCTGCCCCTCTCAAAGCAGTGGATGTTTCCTGTCTCCATCAGCCTGGAGAAGACAAAAGCAGATGGTGCAGCAAAAAGGGGAAGAAAGGCTTTTGGCATCTTTCTTGCTGCCTCACCAGGAGCTCAGCAGTGACAATTATGGAGCAGGTAATGAAGACAGAGCAGAAACACCGATTTGCTGCTTGTGGAGAACAAAAGAAATTGCTTTTATTTTATTTTTTTTTTTTCCTCGGTAGATCAAGCCAAACAAACAGCTCCTCTAAAAATGAAATCCACCTTGATGTGCCAAGATAGGATCTCTCCTGCTGGGACAAGCTGGTCAGCTGATAACAGGCAGCTTTTCTTTATCATTAGTCCCAAAAGGCAGAGATTATCTCCCATGGTAAATGTGCTCCAGGCTGCCAGATCAAATATTTTACAGATCCAGCAGGGAAAGGAAAGTGTTGATGCTGCTCCTTCCTCAGCACCACAGTCTGAACATCTCAGAGCTGTGCTGGGCCAGGAGTGTGTCCTTCCTGGGGGAGGAGGGGACAGGACAGAGCAGAAATGCAGCTGCAGAGCTGTCACAGAACCAGGGAATGGTTTGAGGGGAGGACACTTAAAGTTCATCCCATTCCAATCCCTGCCATGGGCAGGGACACCTTCCACCAGCCCAGGTTGCTCAAGTTCATCCAGTCTGGCCTTGGACACTTCCAGGGATTCCAGGGGCAGCCACAGCTTCTCTGGGAAATCCATTCCAGGGCCTCCCCACCCTCACAGCCAACAATTCCTTCCCAATATCCCATCTAAATCTACTCTCTTTCAGTTTAAAGCCACTCCCTGTATCCTGTCCCTCCATCCCTTGTCCCCAGTCCCTCTCCAGCTCTCCTGGAGCCCCTTTAGGCCCTGCAAGGGGCTCTCAGCTCTCCCTGGAACCTTCTCTTCTCCAGGGGAACCCCCCCAGCTCTCCCAGCCTGGCTCCAGAGCAGAGGTGAATAATATCCCATCATTCTTAATTCTAATTCTTGTCATTCTTCTTTGCTAAAATGCAAATGGTTCCAGTGTGTCTTGGTTCCCAGGAAGTCCTGTCATCCCATGTTTCTAACCCTGGCACCTGGAGATGGCCCCTGAGGGTCAGGCTGGAGCTGGGAGGTGGCTTTGCCAAGCTGTTGTGTAAAGATCCACCAGGTCTGGCAGAGCAGGGCCTGGGACCCCTCCCTAAACTCTTTTCCAGGTGGATTAGGAACAGGGAGAAGAGGAAAACCACCCCCCCAGTTCCCACTCTGATTTTTAGGGAATGCACAGAAGTGCCAGGTACCACAGGGGCTTTACATCTCCTGCCCTCTGCAGCCCGTGGGGACAGGAGGAAACAATCCTGCGAAGGTGTTCCAAGAAAAGAGAGAAAACTCCTGAGTCCTGCTGCATTCCAGGGAGCTTTGAAGGAGCAGCAAAAGCAAAGCCTGGCTTTGGCAGGAGCCTCCTGTCCCAGCCACTTTGGACATCTCCAGAAGCCTCCAGGCTTTTTTTTCCTTACTGGAGCCACGATCTTTCCCTTGGAGAAGAAGCTGGGAAGCAAAGCTGGGCTGGAAGGCTGAGCTGGGGAGGAGCTGCTGAAGTTTCAGGCTGCCCAGAGAGGAGGTGGTTGGGTGAGAGGTGATGTGTGGAAGTTCCTGGGCTGGCAGAGAACGGGGTAATTTAGTGGGAGTTGATCCCTTGAGGTTTTTGCTGGATAGAGAAGAGAATAACTTGTGGGAGGACACTCCTGGGTGGGTTCTTTTTAGTTTCAGGCTTCGTGGAAAGTTCCTTTTTTAACTTTAGTGCTGTTTTCCCTGCTGGACTCTTCCATTTGCCTGATTAAAGAACAGCTCTTTGTGGATCTTGAAGGGTTCAGGAGCACAGGAAGGAGAGCAGAATCTTCCCCAGCCCATAGTGCCAGTGACCCCTTGGGTGGAGGGTCAGAAAGAGCCTCCAGCTCCTCCTCCTCCTCCCTGATGTTCCATAAAACCCCACCAGTGTCCCTGGGCTCAGTAAAAGGGTCTGGTGGAACTTTATCTCCTCCTCATGGAAAAGGCCTTCTCTGAGCACCTCTCCAGCTCTGAGGCTTTATGCTGCTCCGCTGGAGGGAGAATTCCAGCCCTGCCAGGCAGCTCAGAGCACCTGAGCTGTGTTTTCCAACAGCAGGAGTACAGACAAAGGCCTCTCCATTTTCCCAGAGATCTCATGGATCAATTTGCTGGTCAAACCAGAGGTTTCCTTGTGGCTGGGGCTCTCACAGCCTGTGTGAACAGTCAGGAGTCTGACAAAGGCTGAATCCAAATGGCAGCTCTTCCCTGGGAATTTTCTATGACTTATTTTAATTAAACCAGTGGAGGAATTATTTCCCTGAGACTTCTTTCCCTGTCTCACTGGTCCAGGAGCCAACCAGCAGGTTTGCGAGTTCCTCAGGACAGTAGGATAATGCACCCTGTTTCCAGGAGGTGCAGATTCCAGGGGTCTTCCAGCTCTCCTTCCCCAGGCTTAGTTCAATGCTTTGGGCAGGGATCAACTCCAGTTTAACTCCTGCTAAATTGCCCTTCCTGCTTGAAAGGCACTCCAAGAAATCCTCCATTTCCCTCCTCCCAGAGGGTTGTGGCTGAGATGCCTCCAGGCCTGGTCTCCAAATCCAGCTTTGGATGGGGTGGGATGTCTGGATCTGTCAAACTCAGGGCAGGGGGACTCCAGGGACTGTGAGCTGAAGTCAGTGTTGTGGTGAAATACATAATTTTTAATTGGCTTTTTTATATAACCATGGAATAATTAAGGTTGGAAAAGCCCTCTGAGACCATCAAGTCCAACTGTTCCCCCGGCACAACATGTTTGTACCAACAAACCACGTCCCCAGGTGCCACATCCACACAGTTTTGAACACTTCCAAGGATGATTTGACCACTTTTTTGGGCAGCCTGTTCCAGTCCTTGACAATCCAGTACTATTTATTTAAACATTAAATGTCTGTTTTATGAGGTGTCTTTTGCTGAGAAGAGAGAGGGGCATTCCAGGAGTGTTCCTGAGATTCCAGGGGCTCAGAGGTCCTCTGGTATTGCCTGTTTTTTGGGGAAAACCCTTCCATTTCAGACAGGCACAGTTATTCACTCAGTGTCTGCTATAAGAAGGCCCTAATTGCTTGAGAGGTTCAAGATGCTCCTGTTACATGACTAATATTTAGATTAAATCCCCCTTTTGCTAAGTAACAATATCCCTCAAACTTCATTTCAAAACACCCCATCAGAGCCTAATTTTACAACAGTTTTTCCAGCTTTAGCAGAGAGCTCCTGTCTATTTATACACATTCTCTCCACATCTAATAACCACAGGAATAACTAATAGGAAGTGCTTGAAGCATGTCTTAATTAGTCTGACATTAGCAGGTTCCAATGTCTGTAGTTAATTGATAGATTTTAGCAGGATTGGATCTCAGAAATGGAGTGAGGGTTTCATCTCCCTTCATCAGAGGCTGAACAAACTGTGCTCATCTGTCCCTGGGGATGAGGATATTTGGCACAACAGCTGCTGATGGAGAGGAACCACCTCCAAGAGGGAGCACCACGTTTAACTGGCAGCTGGAGGATCCCAGGGAGGAGCTGGAATTTGCCTCCCAGCAGTCACAGTCTCCTGAGGTGAGGTTTGCACCAGAGGGAAGGACTGATCCATCCAGGTCCTTCCCTGCAGCCCAGTGTCAAGGCCAGAGGACAAGCTGGACCCACACATCCTCCACGGGAGGTCCATGGGAGCAGGGATGGCACTGCTGGTGCCCCTGGCATGGAAAGGGTGGGAATGTGCATCTGCCCAGCTCAGCTGCTGCTGCTCTCTGGGCTCCTAGTCATGGAGGGAGGTGGGTCTGGCCCTCAACTCTGCTCAGGTGAGACCCCCCTGCAGAGCTGCCCCAGCCCTGGGAACAACAGCACAAGGACGTGGAGCTGCTGGAGAGAGTCCAGAGGAGGCCCCGGAGATGCTCCAGGGCTGGAGCCCCTCTGCTCTGGAGCCAGGCTGGGAGAGCTGGGGGGGTTCACCTGGAGAAGAGAAGGCTCCAGGGAGAGCTGAGAGCCCCTTGCAGGGCCTAAAGGGGCTCCAGGAGAGCTGGGGAGGGACTGGGGACAAGGGATGGAGGGACAGGACAAGGGGAAATGGCTTCACAGGGACAGAGGGCAGGGTTAGATGGGATACTGGGAAGGAATTCTTGGCCCAGAGGCTGGTTGGGCACTGACCAGGCTCCCCAGGGCAGTGGGCACAGCCCCAAAGCTGCCAGAGCTCCAGGAGGGTTTGGACAAGACTCAGGGCTACAACAGTAGGTCCCTCCCCACTCAGGATATTCTGTGATCCCATGATTCTCTCCCACTCCCCCTGAAGCTGCTGCATTCCCTGACTGATCCTCAGTCCTCCCTCTGCTCTCACACGAGTGCCATGGCTACAACAGGAAAAAAATCATCCTTCCAGCAGCTCTGCCAGCCCCCTTTGGGGTTTCCTGATGGACACGGCACCCCAGCAGGCTGTGAGCCAGGCTGATGAGAACCAGGGAGATTGTAATGAGATTCCTTCTGTAATTCCTGTCAGAGCTCAAAGCCAGCGAGGCTCGGGAAGGCAGCGAAGCCTTTCGTGCTCCCTGTCTTGATGGAAACATCAGAGAGAGACTCTTGTGCTCAAGTGTAACCTCACTGACAGGTATCCAGTGCTGGGAGCGAGGGAGGGGAAGCTGGGGAGGGATGAGACTCCTCCTCCAACCTTGTGGGCTGGATCCAGCCATGGAGTCATGGAATCATGAGGAGAGGACAGAGCAGAATCACAGCTGCAGAAGTGTCATAGAGCCATGGAATGGTTTGGGGTAGAAAGGACCTTAAAGGTCATCTCACCTCCCCCCCACCCCTTGCCATGGGCAGGGACACCTTCCACCAGCCCAGGTTGCTCCAGCCTGGCCTTGGACAATTCCAGGGATCCAGGGGCAGCCACAGCTTCTCTGGGAATTCCATCCCAGCCTCTCCCCACCCTCCCAGGGAAGGATTGCTTCCCAGCATCCCATCTATCCCTGCCCTCTGGCAGTGGGAAGCCATTTCCCCTTGTCCTGTCCCTCCATCCCTTGTCCCAAGTCCCTCTCCAGCTCTTCTGGAGCCCCTTTAGGCACTGGAAGATCACAGTAAAGTCACCTTGGAGCTTTCTTTTCTCCAGGCTGAACAACTCCAGCTCTCCCAGCGTTTCCTCACAGGAGAGGTGTCCCAGCCCTCTAATTATCTTCATGGCCCTGTCACATCAGTGTGTGCAGATGCTGATCCAGGAAGCCAAGCTCCCAGGAGCTGGATGGCTCGTAAACCTGTGGGATTTCAGCAGGAGAAGAGACGCAGCCCCTCAAAGGTAAATAAACAAAGTCTCTGGAACAGCATCCTTTGGCAGACAATGTGCAGGGCTGGGCCTGGAGAGAGGGAGGAGAAAAGCCTTCCTGGGCTCTGCATCCATCAGGGATACCTGACATGGATCCAGGTGGGAGCGTTGGCACTCAGTAGGTCTATTTTTCACCAGGCTAAAGAGGAGATGAGTCCTCCTCAATCCCCAGTTTCCTGCACGCTGTTGAAGACTTTGGGAATGTTATGCTGGGGAAACAACCCCCATCCCCCTGAGTGTGTCCGTGGGACTCGTTGCTTTACAGCTCAAACTTGCATTTTGGTTCAAGCTGCTGTGGAGATCATCCACCCTCCCAGCTCCTCCCCACCATTCCATCCCCTCCCTCCTCCCTCTCCTGCAGGGAAGCTTTGTATAAACTGCTGCTCCCCAGATCCCTTTGAATGTCGTCAGAGCCCCCTCGGCCTGGGTGAGCAGAGCAGGTTTCAATAGACATGAGACTAACCAGGCACCAAAACACCAAACAAATCCCAAACCACAAACATCTGGGGCAGTTCTCGAAAAAAAAGGAGCCTCTTCCTTGATTTTTTTTCTTTTCTTTCTTTCTTTTTTTTTTTTTTTTAAACAAAATTACCACCAGCAGCACAACAACAAAAAGCTTTCAAGTCTTTTTTCAGACACGTGTCTGAGATTTCCGCCTTTGACAGAGGATGCTCGGGGTGCCTGGTGTGGAATTGTGCTCCTTTCAGATGTTGCCAAAACAGCAGATGCTTGTAAGACAAGAGGAACAAAGTCCTGATTCGTCTTCAAAACTGACTTGCAGGGTGCTCCTGTCTCTGGGAGGTGGCAGAGAGGGCTCTGCCCACTTGGATGCCAGTGACGGGCTCCTGGCTCTGCTGGGATTTAACCCACAGGAAGAAGTGCATCCTGGCACAATTTTGGCACAAAGACACTCAGAGTGAGAGGCATCTTCTCAGACATTTGGCTCCAGGGCCCTGCCACCCATGTGCAGTTCCTCTCATTCCTGGCCAGGATCCTGGAGAATAAATATCTTTGAACATCAGACCCTTAAACTGCAGTTTTTCATGTCAAGCCTTGGAGAGAGATTTGCTTTGGAGTCTGCTCCTGTAATCCCAAAGGAGATTTTCAGTAACTTTGTGCTCTCATATATTTTGGAGTTGGAGTGGCAGAAGAACCACAGCCCAGGTGGAATTTCCCTTCCCAAAAAACACCATATTGATGTAACTAATGGCATCCACTCTGCCAGCACCTTGTGAGGGAGGATGGTGCCAGTGGGAGAGGATGATTGGGATGAGATCCTACCATGCCTTGCCTCCCCCTTGAGAAGTTTTCACTGGTCAGCAAGGAAAAAAAGCCCCATGGAATCAAAAACATCACCTGAAAAAAAACGTAGAATCAAAACCATCCTCTGGAGCAGCCGGTGTTCCTTCTCTCCCAGAACCACATTCCTTCTCCATGGAGATCACGAGGGCTCCTTTACATCATGGCATGTTTTGCAGGAAGTTGGAGAGGTTTTAAGGGAAGTCTATGAGATGGTATAAAAGGGATCTGGGGTGGAGCAGGAGCAGGTTGCCCAGAGGAGCTGTGGCTGCTCCATCCCTGGAAGTGTCCAAGGCCACGTTGGACAGGGCTTGGAGCAACCTGGGCTGGTGGAAGGTGTCCCTGCCCATGGCAGGGGGTGGAATGGGATGATCTTCAAGGTCCCTTCCAACCCAAACTATTCCATGATGATTCCGTGTCAGGAAGCTTGGGCAGTGGCAGAATGAGATGAACTTTAAGACCCCTTCTAACTCAAACCATTCCATGATGATTCCATGTCAGGAACCTTTTGAGCAGTGGCTGGAGCCTCAAGAGCAGCCTCTGGGTTTTGGAATAAAGCTGAATAAGGGAAGCTCAGCCAATGGGGTTTTCCCAAATGTAACGTTTGAAGCATTCAGGAAAAGAACGGGAAAGCAGCAGGGAAAGGCTGGAAGGTGTCCAGTACCTGCTGGGGAGGATGGGGATGTGTCCTGGTGCTTGGAGGGGACCACAGACATCCTGACACCTGGTTCCCGGCTCTCCCCGGGCTCTCCCACGTCGGATGGGATCAAATAATCGAAGGCCCTTTTGCAGAGGGCTCCAGGGAAGCAGCTCCAAGGGTTAACCGAGCCCGCCCCCGGCTCCTCCCGCCCAGCCAAGCGCTGCTCTCCCGCAGCCCTGCCCTGGCCACGAGCTCTGTGGTGGCTCCATTGTGTTCCCTCCACAATGGGAGCTCTGTGGAGGCCGGGAAAGCCCCAGCAGGTCCTCACCCAGCGCCTGTCACGCCGGAGAGGGGCTGGAGAAGGGGCTTTGCCTCCGTCCCGTGCATGAAAGGGGAGTCACGCAAGGGCGCTGATGGCTCTGTTTGAAGTCCCTGGATGTTGCTGGAGGGGGGGTGGGTGTTTTCCCAGGGATTTTGTCTTTCAAGTGCAGCTTTCAAGGGCTCTGTTAAGCCGCCCTTTGATGCTGAGGCTCAGCCTTGTGTCGCCCAGCTGGAGCAGCCAACGCTTGTGGATGCGGAGAGGAAGGGACTCATCCCAGCCCCGGCAGCGGGACGGTGGCAGGGACAGCACTGGGAGCTCCCATTCCCGCTCCTGGATTTATGCAGCTGTGAAATGGTGTTTTCCCGCGTGGGTGGGAGCAGAAAAGAAAAGGGAGCACTGTCTGACGAGCTCGTTCTGCCAAATCTCTGCCATCCCACGACACCTGATGGTTTCACCACCACCAAGCTGATGGGAAGCGCCTGCTCGATCCAGTCCTGCGCTTTCGCTGACAGCTTTTTCCAGGCATCATTGCATATGCAAATCCTTGCAATGTGATTTCCAAGAGCTCTGGGAGCATTTGCCACCTCCCTTCGCAGAGGGCTCGGCGCTGAGTTCCTGTGACTTTACACTGCTGTAATTGAGAACAGGATTTGGCTCGCTGTCAGAACATCCGAGGGTGCTTAAGAATGGGATGTGGCATTCCTGGAGCTGCTGCAGTTGGAACAAATTGTGTTTTTAATATTAAAATGTGGTTACTTAGCACCAACGAGTGATCACAAAGAAATCTAGAGAAGCAGAGATGATAAGGGTGAGGAGTGGCAGCACCTCCTTTGCAGCTCTCCAGCTCTCACCATGAGCCTCTAATTTGGATTGTTTCTCATTTAGCCAAGTGTTTCACCTTTGGATTGAAGTGTCCCAGATTGAAAACTGGGGGAAATGTTCAGAAAAAGCAGCTCAGCTTTTGTGGAGTAAAAAAAAAATCAAACGAGTCAGGCCACCCTGGTGACCCTGTGGGTTTTTAAAAGCAAACCCAAAGGATCCCAGGGGCTGGTGGGAGGTTAATTCAGAGATCAGGAAGGTGCCTTTTGTTGCTCCTTGTGAAACAACCCCAGGTTTGGTGAGAGGAGGCTCTGAGGGTGCTGAGCTCAGTGTTTTGGCAGCTCTGCACGTTCCTGCTCCGTGAACCTGTTGCTGTTCCGAGTTCCAAGAATGATTCCAGTCTCAGGCTCCTGATTTGGCTTCTGGACGGGAGGAACTGAGGTTGGCTTAATGTAAATTAAGCCTTGACTAAATGTGGCTTGGGTGTCCCACTTGCCCACACTGGTGCCAGAGCTGTACCCCAGAGAAGGTAGGGAGATCACCCAGACACAGCTCCAAGCTTGTCCAGACACTCAGTTGGGATCCTGGAGCTGGAATTGCTTCTGGCTGCACAATTTTCATGGATTTAATCTAGCTTCTAGCTGGCTTTGTCATCTCCTTTTCCATGATGTGTCCCTGTGACCGGCAGACACCACAAATCCCCGTGTTCAGCCCATCCCTGCTGGCTGTCAGCACTCAAACAGGCAGAGCCTCACACCCCAGATCGACAAAAAACGGGTAAAAAAAACCCTCAAAAATGTTCTTTTCAAACGATTTCTGCCTTTCTTTGGGGCCTGCTATGCCAGGCACTGAGAGACACACAAGGAGAGCCCTTTGCCTCTTGCAAGAGACATTTTTCAGGCCCTGGTTCAGCAGAGCATTTAAAGAGATGTTTAAAGCAGGCTGTGTGTGGAATGCCCCCGGAATCAAGGGGAGTTGAGCATTCCCTCAAATGCTTCACTGGGCTGCACCTGAGCAGACAAAGAGATGAAGGAGAGATTTTGATTTTTTCCTGGGAGTGGCAGCAAGGAGAATCCATCTCCCTGAGTCGTTCCCTTGCTGCCTGTGCTGGGTGGGATCCTTCCTCTCCTAGAGATGCTGCTGGTGCTTCCATAACCTTGGGAGGAGAGGAAGACCTTGGAGGCTCCAACCTCTGGGGGAGGGGTGGGTGGGTGGCCATGTGCATCCCCACACAGATGGCATTTAAAGGGAAGCAGCAGGCTCCCAGGGATGGGAATACAAGCAGGAAATCCTCTTGCCCTGCACAAACCTGGCCCTGTTCCAGCCACCATGTCATCACTTTTCGCCCATGTTCAAAAACCTGACCTTCTGCTGCCTTTGCTTGCAGCCACTTTAAATTACTTAAGGTTTTTTTTTTTTTCCTTTTTTTTTTTTCCCAGATGCTGTTTCCTTAAATTACTTACTGAGAAAGCCTAAGTCAATCTACATATTAAACATACCAGAGACTGGAGGCCGAGTCACTGTGGCTCATGGCAGGCCTAGAAACCAAATCTGTCTCCCTGGGAGCCTGAGCTCCCCCTTCCCTTTCTCCTTTAGCTTAAGGAGATAAAACTTTGAAGATGTAATCTGGGCATTATCTGCCTTTTTGGATAATGTTCAACAGTAATTTTAGCATGGTCTTTATCTCCAAAATGGTTGCTTTAAATTCAGCTGCTTCTTTCCCAGAGGTTGGTTTGATTTTCAGGCAGCAGAGCATCTTTCCCTGTGTGATTCCTGCTGGTGGGTCAGATTTTTCTTTTTGCTCCTGGTTTATTCTCCTATTTATTTCCCCCATTCATAGCTCCTTATTAGCATTTCTTGGCTTGTGTTATATTGGGATTTATTCTCCCTGGGAAAGGATTCTTCCCAGCTCAAAACATATTCCAGAGGTGGGACTCGGGAGCCTCTCCTGGTTTCCCCACCACGTGCTGCTGGGAAGGATCAAGGCAAGAACTGGGGTTGACCCAAATTTTCAAAACCAGACAGATCCAACAGGATATTACCCCTCATCCCAGCCTGTCTCCCTCCTGGTTTCAGTTCCTCATGATTTGGGTGTGCCTTCCAAAGCTCCTGTGTGAGGTCACAACCACCAGTAACAACGTTTACTTCTCTCTGCTTAAAAAAGAGATTTAAAACCCAAGTCAGTTCATCGTTCCCCAACCCAGATGTTTTTCTTTGGGGAACCTGAACTGCTCCCTCTTTTTTTTTTTTTTTTTTTGTCCTCCTGACAAATCCTTCAGCATCAGCCTGAACTGTCAAATATATATTGCCTTCCTCCTCACACAGACAGAACCTGCTTCCAATAAAACTTCCCCCGAGACACTGGATCTGGCTCTGCCTTTCCTGATTAAATGGGCTACGGATTTAATTTGACAAGAGAGGGAACTGATTTAGCAGATAAAGTATCTTGTTCCGAGGTGATGTTTCTATTGCTGCCCGATCTCTATCGGGTCCCCCCTGTCATGTGTGGTTGGAGCCAACCATGAAACATCACCTTTTGTTAAGTGATATTTATTGTTGTCTCTCCCTTTCCCCGTATTTTTTATTAGATCTGCCTGAAATGTGTGATTTTTATGATTTCACAGGAACACGAGGTGTGTTGCTGTGGGCTCAGACAGGATGAGACACCCCCTGTAAAAGTGATGGACCCCCACTTAGCTCAGGATGGAGCTGGAGGGACACAGATCTGCCTCTGGAGGATTTATGGGCACCTCCTACTTCCCAAAATGACTCTGGACATAACACTTCATATCCCCTCCTGCTGCTCTTGTGTCTGCATGGGTTGGGCTGGGGGGGAAGGCAGGGAGGGTCCCTGCTTTTGGGGAGCACAGTGGGGTTTGGGGAAGGGCTGTGAAGCCCCCAGGAGGGGAATCAGGCTGTGAACACCATTTTTAAAGATCAAATACTATCAAAAGTGGTGTCTGGGGGCCTCTGGCCTGCTCAGTGGGCTGTTTCAGGAAGGGGTTTGGCAGAGATGGACATGGCAGAATCCTGCCATGTGGGAAGGGCAGGACTGGTGCAGATCCTGCTCTGCCAGGACCAAGGGAGCAGGGAAGAGCAACCACCCCTGGGGTGCTAAACCAGAGAGTGTGGGCTGGGGAGGGGTTATAGATTTGGGCACCACAATGTAAGAAAGATCTGAAGCCATCAGAGAGTGTCCAAAGGAGGGAAAAGAGATGGGGAAGGGCCTTGATTTGAAAGCGTGGGAGGACACTGAGGGCACTTGGGGTGTTCAGCTGGAGCAGAGGAGACTGAGGGGAGACCTCAGTGCAGTTCCAATTCCTGGGCAGGGGCAGAGGAGGGGCAGAGACTGAGCTCTGCTCTGGGGGAGCAGGGACAGCAGCCAGGGAACGGCTGGAGCTGTGTCAGGGCAGGCTCAGGTTGGATCTCAGGCAAAGGTTCTTCCCCCAGAGGCTGGTTGGGCACTGCCCAGGCTCCCCAGGGCAGTGGGCACAGCCCCAAGGCTGCCAGAGCTCCAGGAGGGTTTGGCTGATCCTCTGGGGCACAGGGGGTGACTCCTGGGGCTGGGCCTGTGCAGGGCTCAGGGTTGGACTCCATGATCCTTGGGGGTCCCTTCCAACTCAGCACATTTTGGGATTCTGGGATGTGGAGTTCCCAATAAAATCCACTCACTAAGGGCACCATTGGCTGAACTGGGGTGTCACAAGCTGTGGGTGACTGTGACCTCTTGAACACAGGCTGCTCTCAAACAGCTCTTTACAAGAGCTTGTAGTGACAGGACAAGGGGGAAAGGATCCAAACTAGGAGACAGTACTAGGTGAGATAATAGGAGGAAGTTCTTCCCTTTGAGGGTGGGGAGGCCCTGGCACAGGGTGCCCAGAGAAGTTGTGGCTGCCCCTGGATCCCTGGAAGTGTCCAAAGCCAGGTTGGAGCAACCTGGGCTAGTGGGAGGTGTCCCTGCCCATGGCAGGGGGTGGAACTGGATGGACTTTAAGGTCCCTTCCAACCCAAACCATTCCAGGATTCTGTGATGTGAAACACTCCCAGTTGTGGTGGTGGCAGCTGTGAGACAGAGCCCGTCCCACCACAGCACCTCCCCAGAGCTCTCTGCAGCAGGCTCTGATGTGCTGCTCCGGGTCATGGAACCACAGCACCAGGAGCTCTGCCAGGGAGGGCTGATGCCCAGGCAGGAATCCTTCAAAACCTTCCTGTGGAAGCATCTCTGCAGCCCAGCCAAGGGGAGTCTCTCCTGTTAGCTCTGCCTGGCAGCCCCTGCTCACAGCTCTGTGTAGGTCACTGGTTCAGCAGTGTGGAGCCAGGGACTCGTGGCCCCAGGCTCTGCCTGTCTGCAGGAGCTCTGCCAGGGATATAGAGAATGCTACAGGATGAGCTACTGAAAACCAAATTCATCCTGATTGCTGATGGCCACACTAAAAACCAGATTCTTTTTGGAAATCAATTCCATTAAGTGCACATGTTGTGTCCACTGTGGCTCATTACACAGAACCCCAGGATGGTTTGCATTGGAAGGGACCTTAAAGTTCATCCTGTCCCACCCCCTGCCATGGGCAGGGACACCTTCCACCAGCCCAAGTTGCTCCAAGCCCCATCCAGCCTGGCCTTGGACACTTCCAGGGCTGGGGCAGCCACAGCTTCTCTGGCAATTCCATCCCAGCCCCTCCCCACCCTCCCAGGGAAGAATAACTTCCCAATATCCCATCTAAACCCACTCCCTGGCAGTTTAACTCCATTAAACTGACAGTTTAACCCCAAGTCTTGCAGCTGCCTCTGAGCTGGAGCCGCTGAGGGTCTGAGACCTCCCCATGCTGCTGGTGGGACAGAGCTGGAGCTGCCAGAGATGGGCAAGGACATGGAATGGGTTGGGGTGGAAGGGACCTTGAAGATCATCCAGTTCCACCCCCTGCCATGGGCAGGGACACCTTGCACTGGCCCAGGTTGTTCCAAGCCCCATCCAACCTGGCCTTGGACACTTCCAGGGATGGGGCTACCACAGCTTCTCTGGCAATTCCATCCCAACCCTTCCCCACCCTCCCAGGGAGGGATTTCTCCCTAAGGAAATCACTGTGTGTGTCTCCAAATTTTCCTTACAAGTGCTGCTGCAGCAGCCCTGGGGAAGTTGTCCCCTGTGTGTTCACACATCTGTGGCACATCCCCTACTCTCACCCCAGTGCTGCACAACATCCCCCAGGCTTTTTTCCCAGGTGGGCTTGCTGGGGGGATGGAAGGAGAACAGGCATCTGTGGCCAGTTCATCCCACGACAAATCCATGGCCAGTTAAAGAGTTTCCCAGCTCTTCTCAACACTAAATTACCACCTCAGGCTCACTGACATGGAAGATTTCTGCGAAGGATCACTCATCCCTGCTAATAATGCTCTGCCTGGGGGCTGTCTGAAAAGGAATTGCTGGAAAATGCTCCACATGAAACCTCCTCTTCTGATCACTTTTCTTCAAGGGGAGACATCTCCTCTTCCAGGGCTGCTCTCACAGACCTTTGCTCTTTGTGGGTTTACAGAGAAGTTTTTTTTTAGCTACTCTGGTAAAACATTTCTCCTTCCCCTGCTGATGATGAGAGGAACCATCAAATTCCTGGTCGTGTCACAGGTAATAGCTACTCCTGTGATTAAGGAGCACCTCAGCCAGCAGAATTTCGTGGAGGAGGCATTGCTCAGGAAGATGCATTAGTGCACCTGGGCCATTTTTTGCCAGGCTTGCAGAGACTCATTGCCCTCCTGTCTGCCCTGCTGTGATTTACCTGCTGCTGATCCTCTGCCCTATCGGAGACACAAAGTGGCAACTTTAACCCTTCATTCTTTAGCAGCTGCTTCAAAGAAAACATTTTGGGGAGTCGGGGCTCGTGTTAGAAATCAGGAAGAAGCTGTTTGCCAGAGGTGAAGGCAAACTGAAGATGTGCACAGATGGTTTCTTTGTCACCAGCTGCAGGGAAAGGGTGGTGGGCACAATAATTTCTGCTCTCCCTGAACCTCTGCTGCTTTAGTCCTGGGTCCTGTGTTCAACCACAGCCTGTGCTGATGTCTAAAGGTTCAGATGGTTTGTCCACTGTGTGTTTTTGTGACATCCAGTCTGACACCTCTGCATCACACACCCCATTGCACTGGGATTGGGAAATACCTACTCAGCTTAAGGACTCTGTCTGATAAACAGAGGCACTGGGAGATGGACTGGGCTTAGAACAACCTGATCTAGTGGAAGGTGTCCTTGGGGTTGCAACTGGATGGTCTTTAGTGTCTCTTCCAACCCAAACCATTCTGTGATTCTATGACATAAAGTTACAGGCAGTCTTTGAAGTTTAATGAATATATTAAATGCATGAATATATTGTTATTATGGGAGATGGTGGTTCACCCAGTTTCCACAGACAGAGGAATTAAGATTTTGCCCTGATCCATCCCCCAAAACTAGATGTCTCCATCTAATCCAGATCTCTAAATGCATTATGTGGTCTGGAGAGACAAACAGTGGACTCCAAAAAGCTTCATCTTAACTTTAAGCAGACTTGTGGAATAACACACCTGAAGTGTCCTCAGAGTACAAATTAACCCCAAATAACCACGACTGAGGTGGATAAACAGCCCTTAGAGATTCGAGTCTGCTGCTGGTTGTCAGTGTGGGTTTGGCTCAGTTCCTCCCTCTCTGTGGACCTTCTTTCCTTTCCCTACTCTCTGGTCTCAGGATGACAAGATCTCAGCAGGCCTTGAGACCCTCCAGCAGCTCCGGAGGGTCAGGATGCAGCTGGGAGGAATCCCAGCACCCTCAGGACCAGCCATGGAATGCTGAGAGGTGAGGGAACAGCAGAGCTGGTGAAAGGAGGAGCAGGAACAAGCACAGACAAAGACACAGCTCATTTCTCTGGAAGGGCCTGTCTGACACTCATATGAGAAACAAAAATACAGGGGTTTTATATATAAATGTGTTGCAAAGTTGTAAGATGTCCAATTTCCAATTTCCCTTGAGTATCAGGGTCTTTTTTGGCCAGATAAAGGAAATGCAAAAGTTCTTAAAAATTAAAATATTTTGGGGCCATTTTGTACACAGGGGTTCTTTTCTCTCTTTGGGCTAAGACCAAAGGAAGAGCCATCATCTCTGACAGGGGACGCCTCGCAGCCAATCGGAAGGAAGGGAAAGCCCCTTTTCAGAGAAAAGAAACCTTTCTGGGCAAAAATGAATATGTTAAACTTATCTGGAAAAGGGTGGGATTTTGTGAAACTATAACATGTATAAGATTTAAACCCAAAGGGTCTTTTTCCCCGGAAATTCGGTGAGAGAAAGACCCGGCGCGCCGAGTAAATTCTTCCTTGTTTCTTTGTTCCCTGAGTTTGTGCCGCCTTTCTAAGTTTAAAAGAGGGATTTTTCCCACACTCAGCCAGGAGAAGATGTGGAAGGTCTCCCATGGAGCTGTGTGTCCTGCCCTGAATGCTGCCCACGTGCTCCAAAACATCCTTCTGGATGTGCCACACGCCCTCAACAACAGTTGGCCCTGACTTCTTGTGTTTTAACTGCCCCTAAAAAGGAAGAAGAATTGATATATTCATACACACTTTCCTGTACCAATGAATTGGTGCCAATCCTTTAACCTTTACCTTACAAAGGATGGTGCAGTTTGGCATCCACTGTCTGTGAAATATTAATATATTTGTATGTCCATGAGGTTGCACGAGGCAGTGCTCTCTATGGCTGCTGTCTCTTCAGCTGTTCAATAACTGTATTATTTACCAGCAAAATAGTAATTATCATTTAAATCAACACCTTCTTGCTTCTTCCAGGGAGGGATCTACATTTTAAAGGAAGGTCACTGTGATTTGTCTTTGATTTTTGTAGTGAGTGGATGGATGTTGGGTTATGGCCAAAAAAAATAATGTAAATGTTGGATACGAGTCTTGCACAACTCCCTTTGTTATTTGTTCAAATATGTTAAAGGAGTAAGTCGCTGTAATTAATTTTATTTAATTATTTCAATTAAATTTTTTATTTTTATTAAATTATTATTTTTATTAAAATAGTTTTATAAAATTATTTTTATAAAATTTATTTGCTACTGCAAACAAACAGGGGGCTCCAGTAGGGGGGGTAAGATGAGCCTCCTGCTGCTGGAGGGAGTTCTTGCACAGAGAGCACTGGGGGTGGCAACCAGAGAAACCACAGGTTGGAGATGTTTGGGCAAGAGGTGCTGCAGAGAACTTGAGGAATGTTTGAATTGAGCAGCTTTTTACCACCCAACAGAGAGCTGATAAAACACCTCTTTAACGCCCATTATCACGGACCTTTCTTAATTGCAGCCTTCTGGGAGCGCTTTGCAGCAGAGTCATTAAGTAGAAGAGCTTCAGGACTCAGTGTTGCCATAAAGAAGGCTTTTGCATGAAGCTCCCTCCTGGAACAGCAGCTCCAACATCCCTCAAACCTGACTGAGGAACTCCCAGCCTTGCCCTGGGATTTATGGAGAGCTGGCAAACAACAGCACGGGTTTGGGAAGAGTCACAGAATCTCCTGATTTGGAAGGGGCCCACGAGGATCACCCAGTCCTGTCCCTGCACAGGACACTCCAGGAGAACATGTGGGAACGTGTGGGTGTGATTCCCACAGGTGCTGGTGCAGGGCGTGAGTTTGGGCCTCCTTCCTGCCCCCAACCCTCTCTCTTGATCCCCCTTCACTGCAAGGTCCATCTTCAGGATCAGTCAGGCTCTGCCTGCACCTCACAATCACAGAGTCATTAAGGTGGGAAAAGACCTCTAAGATCATGAAGTCCAACCATGAACAGGTCCACCACTAAACCACCACAATGTCAAGTTTTTCAGCACTTCCAGGGATGGTGACTCCACCAACCCTTTCAGCAGAGAAATTTTCCTTCATGTCCAACCCAAACCTCCCCTGGTGCAACTTGAGGCCGTTTCCTCTTGTCCTATCACTTGTTCCCCAGGAGAAAAGTCCGACCCTGGGGTGTTGGTGCCAGACAAGGATCCAGGGAAGGCAGGAGCACACAGCCCATGCCAGTGCAGCCAGTGCCCACCACGGGCAGCACCAGAGCCTGTGGGCAAAGCAGAGGAGCCAAGTGACAGATGGAAACAATTCCTGGGGCCTTTCCTTCTCTGTCAGCTCTGTCTCTGTACTGCTGCAGCACTTCCCACGTGTTTCTGATGCTGTTGAGGCATCAAGGAGCTTCAGTAAATAATGACCAGTCCCTGGAAGCAGAAGAATAAATGAGAGCCGTGCTCAGAGAAGCTCCCAGAAGGCTCCTGGTAATGGAAGGAGAGGAGAGCAGCCAGCCAGGCCTTGAGGAGTGTTAGTCATGCTTTGCTGGGAATGTGGCTTTCACCAGGGAAGGATTTCTCTGCATTTTGTCTCTTCTTACCCATTCATAACCCTGAGGCTGTTAGTCCACCTCATCTGACTTCCTGGAGGCCGAAAGTCCAGCTCATCTGTCTGCACAGTGACACTGCTCCCCCCTCCTGCTTCCACCACACAACAAAGCAATGAGTGTTTTCCCAGAATCCCAGAATGTGCTGAGTTGGGAAGGGCCCCCAAGGATCATCGAATCCAACTCCTGGCCCTGCACAGGCCCATCCCCAAGAGTCACCCCATGTGCCTGAGCCTATTGTCCAAATGTTTCTTTTGCCAAAGCACCTTTTTTCTGCTGGATCCCAGGGTCCAGCCTCCATCAGCTTCTTCCAGAGGGATCCAGGGGAGGCAGCAGGTCAGAGTCATCCCCATCTCGGTTTCTGGTGGGGCACCTCAGGGCTGAGCAAGCTGGGAGCCATGGGGTGGGTCCTCCTCTCTCCCCCATCATCTCCACTGGCAATGCCACTTTCCCAAACTGCTCCCTCCACTTTCAGACTCTGCTGGATCCGCCTGGGTTGGAGCTAATTTTCAATTTGCACTATCAGATGAAGGGGAGTCTGAGCAGACCCTCAGCACCTCCAAACCACTGAAGGATGGGGGTGAGTCAATGGAGCATCATCAGTTCATCTCCCTGCAGTTCTGGCCTCCTTTGTCCATAGATTCTGTGGGATGCTTGACTTGGCTCAGAGAGGTGAGAAGTATCAGGGTTGATCACACTTTGCAGGACCCCTGACACACCTTTAAGGGAAAGGCTTGGTGGTGTGGAATTCACTCCTCTGCTCCCATCCCACAACCACCCGAGGTGCTATTGATGCCCCTCTGAGAGCTTTGAGCAGTGATTGCTCCCGCTGCAGGATCCCAGAGGTATTCCTTGCATAAGACTGAAAGAACAGAGGAGCTTTTGATCTTCTGCAGGTTCTTCCTGCTCCTTTTTCCTCTCTTTATGTCGTGCTGTGTGTGTTTGTCTCATGGATAAAGATGGATCAAGGCCATTCCCAGCGTACCCATGAGCTCCAAGAGAGAAGGGCACATAGGAGAGGAACTTTTGCTCTGTCTTTCTGTGACACTTGGAGTGTTTGGGTACTTCACTCCAGGATTATCCATGCTCTGGATGCCAAGCTTTCCAGCCTGGAGGAGATATGCAAACCAGACAGACTCGAAATCCTCTGGATTGACCCATTTTTCTGTGCCAATTGGTGATGGAAGGGGGTTGTGTGACCCTTTCTCCTCCTGGGTCCTGTGGGATTTTTGGGGCTATTTGGGACTGAGAATTTGCATGGCCTTTATAAATTCTTCCTGACCACGATTTAGGGGGTCAGGGGGCCTCCCATGGCAAGTGGTTCTCCTTGATGGTGCACAACACCCTGGCCCTGGTGTGTCCTGGGGGGAACCCGGACAAAAAGAGAGACACCAGCTCGAATCTGAGCTCCTCCAACCCAGCCAGGAGGGACACAACTGTCCTAAGCCTTTTGGCTCTGAAAATTTCCCCTCCTCGGGATTGACCCACCTGGATCTGTGGGGTTTATGCAGGCCCAGGGTGTTCCAGGCATGAAGAAGACGAGGACAGTCTTCCTTCAGAACTGCTCCTCACACCAGTTCTCTGCTCCCCCACAACCCTCTCTGACCCAAACCTCTCTGAAAAGCCTGTGGAAGGCCCTATGCAGAGGGGAATCCTCTGGGATGTGTGCTCAGAGAGCATGAAGGCAGTGCAGGGCCTGGCTGTCAGGAGTGGTTTGTCACTCACCCGCAGCACAAACGCTTCCCGCTGCTTTTCCATGTTGCATTTGGTGTGAATTTATCCTGGTGGGAGATGCTGGGCTGTTATCTACGGACACCACAGTCCCTAATTTGTCCAGAGGGCAGGCACAGCATGGATACTGCCAGCTTTTCCTGTGGGGAGGCCCGGGAAATGAGAAATTCCTGTGCTGGAATTGTTACTGGCCTCTAACGGGCACCAGGCTCATTACCTGGGTTACCTGGGTGCTCTCCCTGCCTTTTGTGTTCACTGCCAGCCTTTCATCTTTTATTTACACTGTTGACTTGCTGCTCTATTTTTATCCAGCCCTATCACCCAGGGACAGGCCAAAACAATCCTGCCAGTTTTCCCCCTGTGGGATTCAGTCTTTTCCATCCTTACCGTGATCTTTCTGCAGTTTCTGTTCATCCCCGAGACACAGTTTTTCCAGGTTTTCTCTAAACAGGGATCAGAGGTGTGATTTTACAAGTTTGCACTATCTAACATTTTCTCTGTTGCTTTCAGGGTGTCACAAGGCATAATTGAGTTGTCTTGAGAAGGGTTTTAGGAGCTGCCAGGTTCTATCCAGGGAGATCACAACATCTAACCCTCTGTCTTCAAAGCAAGCTCAGACAGGAGATCTGGCTGGCTGTTTTCATGGAATTATGGAGTGGTTTTTTTGGAAGGGACCTTAAAGCTCATCCAGTTCCACCCCCCTGCCATGGGCAGAGACACCTTCCACTCTCCCAGGTTGCTCCAACCTGGCCTTGGACACTTCCAGGGATCCAGGGGCAGCCACAGCTTCTCTGGGTACCCTCACAGGGAAGAATTCCTTCCCAATATCCCATCTAAACCCACCCTCTCTTGAGGGAGTGTGAAGCCACTCCCTCTTGTCCTGTCTCTCCAGGCCCTCCCTTCCTCCTTTAATTCCCTCCTCCCTCCCTTCCTCCCTCAATTCCCTCCTCCATTCCCCTTTCCTTCAGTTCATTCATCCCTAACCCAGCTTTCCCTGTTCCCAGCCTCTCTAAAACATCACAAATGATGTTCCAGGAGGAATATTAATTGCACATGGAGCTTGTTCCATTCACAACGTTCACCTCCCAAGCAGCACCCAGAGTCCACTCCTGACATCTTAATGCCAGAGCTGACATTTAGAGCCCTCTTTCTAAATGACACCTTCCCCTCCCAACCCTGGCTCAGCAGAGAACACTCTGTCACCTCCAGCTTTGTGATGGAGATGAGAAAACTTGGAAAAGGTATCACAGAGCTACCCTGGATCTCAGTATTCATCTGTGAACCTGTTGTGACTGCAAATAGGCAGATGAGATGTCTTCTAAAATGTTGGTGTATCAGCACATCAGTCCTCATTTGTGTTATTTAAGGTGAATTTGTGTTTTAAAGTGATGTTGGTGCTGTCTGGATTTACAGAGCTGCTGTGTCAAGTCTTATCTGCCTCGTGTTCAGTCCCCATCAGCTTTGGTTCAGTCCTGGAATACAGATGGGAAGAACTGAAGACTTTCCACTGTCGAGTGTTCAGAAATGTCACCCAACTCCAAACGTGCCAGGGAATTTAGTCCTGTTCCTGGACAGCTGTGTTGAATGTGAGGAATGGCACAGGATGTTCATCCGTGGGCATTTGGCACCAGGGATTGAGGGATTGGAGCCTGTTCAGAGAAAAGCAACAGGAAAGGACAGAAGAGTTGAAGAGGCTGATTTATGGGGAAAGAGAAGAGGAAATCAATGGAGAGGGAGAAGTCTCTCAGGCTCTGGTGCTCAGACAAGCTCCAGGGTTTCCTGGCTCTCATCCTCACTTCTTGATCTCCTTCTGAAGCACTTTGGTCCCCTCTGCAAAGCCCAGAGCTGGGAAAATCAGCTTGTTTTCCGGAGTGACAGGGGAGACAGGGAGGATCCTGGCTCTGCTCAGAACCTGCCCTATGCTCACACCTGCCTTTACCTCCAGGGGTTTTCCCACCATAAGGACCTGCTGTGGGTCAGATGGTGTTGGGAGCAAATTCCCTTGCCCTGAGCATTTTGAGTGTCCCCATGGAAGCCCTGAGTGTGAAAGGGCAAGGAACCAACAATTCCCATGGGATACAGCCATGGGGACACGTGGCAGAGATGATGTGATGTGGCTCCTGGTCCAGTCTGGGGCTTTCCAGAGCAGCTGGAGCCCCCCCGGGATGGATCTGATGGAAGGTGAGGTCTGATGTTCCCTACAGAAGGAGAAGGGAAATGAGACAGAGGGAGAGGAGTGGTGCCACTGCTCTGAGAACACTGGAGATCAGGGCTGGGGATCCCTCCAGCCTGGGATTGCTCCTGTGGCTGCAGTGGCATCACCCAGAGGTCTGGAGGAGGGTTGTGACCTGTTGGTGATGCCACTTCCACTTCTGCACTGAGCCAAGGCCTCAAAACCTACAGAAGAGGCTCCTGCTGAAACCTGGAGGACAAAGACCCGGATTCCTGCCCCAGGTACCTCCTGCTGCACCAGCAGGAGTCTGTGCTGGTCCTCTGGAATTTTCAGGGTAAGAAATGGGACATTGATCTGAAGGATTTGGGCTGTGCCAGCCAAGAGGAGGATGCAAAGGACAAGCTGTGGGTCCCAGCTTTCACCCCATAACCCTGGGACACCAAAGGATTTGCTGGAAATAAAGGGTTGGGCTGGAAACAAAGAGCTGGGCTCCATCCTGATGCCAGAGCTCTTCCTGGAGGGGAGGCTGGGGCTGTGTTTGCTCCTCTGACCTTGCTCCCACTGTCCTGTTTTATCTCAAATCCCTCCACAGCTCCAGTGCTGTATCCATGGCAATCAGGGCTTTCCTACTTGAGGCTTTCTCCTGGTGAGCAGGAACCTTCTGAAGACGCAGGTTTTCAAGGGAAAATAGGATTTTCCTGCCTAGAAAGCCACCGGCTCTCGACCCAGGAATGCAGGAGAGATCCCTGTTGTTAACAGCTCTTTTCCCATTGCTTGTTGTGCCTGGGAGAACACAGGGCTGGGACGCACAGAACAACTGCAGCCACACAAGGAGCTGAAGGATTGCCCTGAACTCGCAGCAGAAAATATTGTGACACTTAAAACACCGGCTGGGAGCTGCAAAAAATGGCACCAGTGATTTTCTTCAGTACACAGTCATGTAACCGCTCCTTAGTGGGCTAAATTTGTCACCAAAAGTGGCATAAATGTGCATTTTCTGGAGCTGTTCGAGTGACCAAAGGAGAGGAATAATTGGGGCAGTTCTGAGAGTGGTTCTTTTTTGGAACAGCAGAAGTTGTTGGCAGAGGAAGGGTGGGATAACATATCCTATTTTTCAGCCATTTCTTGGTTCTCCTGCCATTTCCCAGCTCCTGGGGTTCAGCAGTGGGGTTGAGGTGGCAGAAGACACTGCTTGTTTTGCTCAGGGTGCCTTGGGAAAAGTGTTTTAGCTCCTTCCCAGCTGCAGCCTCCTCATCCCCCTCCTTCTCCTCCCTCCTTTCACACCCTCCTTTGAAATGGAGATAGAATAAAAACCAATTTTTATTTATTAGTGTTTTAGATCTTCAAATGGAGGTGGCCTGGCAGCAGAGAACTGTAGTGCTGCTGGTGTTAGACTGGAATCACCTTCCCTGGATATTGAAAATAGTTTCTGCTCTAATTACCCTGCTAAGTACTTGTCTCCTTCTCTTGTTTGAAGTGTCACATTTTCATTACAGAACAAACAAGCTGCTCCTTAGAAAATTTTCTCTCAATTAGGAGCAAGCAGAAAGTGGTTTAAAGGCTTAAAAAGTGGGAAATGGTCAGGATAAAAGGACAATTCTGGTGCTGGTTCCTGCCTTTCCCGTCGGACATGCTCTGTCACGCCGTGGATGGCAGGAGGAGCAGGCGATGCATCATGTTCTCTGTGTCACCACTAACGTGGAGTGGCATGTCATATTATGTCCTGTCACCAAAATCCTGTCATTAACCACCAGGAAACATAAGAAAACCCACAGACAATTAGAACAATCCCCAGGCAAAAAAAAAATAATTCAATTTAAAAGCAAAAAAAATCAAATACAACGTTTTCTTACGCAAAATTAATTCGGTTTTGTTTACACAAGAAGTGCTGTTGAAGCTGCCAGAATTTCCTGAAGATCTTTGTCTCTGCTTCAATTATTTGCTGTTCCTGGAGATTTCCCAGGGCTGTTCAGTGGGATGTCACACACTCATCAGCTCCTGTTCTGGAGGTACCTGCCTTGCTGCAAAACCCTACAGGGGACCAGGAAAATGTAGATTTTGCTCTGATGTAGCTGGAGATGAATCCTGTTCTCTCTGGCTCTACATCCCCACCTGATGTAGAACCTGGGGAGGGAGATATATCCAGGTAATACCTGCCCGGGCTCGTCTCCTCTCCAGATCCTGTATGACAGTTGGCTCTATTCCTTATCCCAGCAGATCTCTCTCCTCTGGGGGCAGGAAGATGTGCAGTGTTACAGCACCAGCATGGATTTGGGGACAGCCTGGAGCTTGCCTAGCACAGAAATATTATTCTCTCCTTGTTTCAAGGCTAATTCCTGGGTTTATATGACAGACTGAACTCACAGTGGTGTTCTCTGAGCCTTTTGTCTGAACAGAGAACTCAGGATGGATCTGGGATAAGGGTTCCTGGGATGACCAGGGAAAGGGACACTCAAAGTAGAGAGGGGACAGCTGTTCTTAAAAGGATAAATCAGTTTAAGCAGCTGAATTGGTTTATTGAGCCTGGAGCAGAGACTGAAGGGAGATTAACTGTGCTCTTCAACATCCACCTGAGGGGCAGCTCCAAACACTCCCTGTGAGCTGGGACAGGACCCAGGGAACAGCTGGAGCTGTGTCAGGGCAGGCTCAGGTTGGATCTCAGGGAAAGCTTCTTCCCCCAGAGGCTGGTTGGGCACTGCCCAGGCTCCCCAGGGCAGTGGGCACAGCCCCAAGGCTGCCAGAGCTGCAGGAGGGTTTGGCTGATCCTCTGGGGCACAGGGGGTGACTCTTGGGGCTGGGCCTGTGCAGGGCTGAGGGTTGGACTCCATGAACCTTGGGGGTCCCTTCCAGATCAGGATATTCCAGATCAGGATATTCTCTGATTTCCCACTTTCCTGGTGCTTCACACCAGGTTCTAGACTCAAAACTCCAACAAAATCAGGAGTGGTGGTGCTGGGTATCACGGAGTGCTCCAGGTCCAAGAGCTGGGCACTGCCAGAGGTGCTTTGCTGTGAATATTCAACACCTCTGTGTGACACGTGGGTGTGTTACACACATCCCACAGCCCTGACTCCTTGGGGTGTCTGTGCAGAGCCAGGAGTTGGACTGGATGATCCTTGTGGGTCCCTCCCAGCTCGGGATATTTTATTAATTTCTAAAATCTACCCTGAGCATGAAAAGAGAAGGGTTCCTCCAGTCGGTGATTCAGGGCAAGAAGCCAAGTAGCTGCTCCAAGTCCCCCTCTGGAAAAGCCTTTTTTTCACCTCATCAGCTGCAGAGGGGCCATGGAGGGGCCTTGTGCCACAAGCCCACCCCAGGTCCCGTTGTGCTGGTCCATGGAAGCTGTGCAGTGATGCTCTGGCCCTCCTGGAGCTCTCCTGGCACAGCAGGAGAACCGAGGGACAGCACTGCCCAAAGACTTCCAGAACAGCCATCAATTAACCCAGCCTGGAAACGAGAAGGTCTGGAAGCTCTGGAAGAGTGAGCTCTTGGAACAGGCTGCAGCAGGAGCAGCGAGGAGCCCACGTAGTTTGAGCTTCATGAATAGGCCCCATTCTGCAGCTGCCAGCAAAAGCAAGGGCTCCATTGACGGGCAGGAAAGCTCCTTTTGAGGCATTTTGGTTGCTTTGCATTCTCCAGGGATGGTTTTTTTTAAGGTGACCTTCAAAGGATGTCTTTTAGAAAGCGGATTCAGCCGGGCTGTGATTTCTCTGCGACGCATAAAAAGACCCTGAACGGTTTTTAAATATTTGTGTTAGTTTGGGCTCCACGAAAGTTGAGTCTGGTTTTGCTGGAAGCCCTGCTGGTCTTCTGAGGCGTCTGCTGGGGGAGAGGCTTTAATGTCTGGACTCCTCCAATGAGTTCACTGTTTAAAGAAACACTTCAGGAAACCATCTCCCCTTTTGCTGGTGTTATAAAGACAAATCCTGCTCTTTTCCTTTGTAGCTGTCTCATTTCAGTGACTTGCAGAAATGTCTTAATCTCTTTATTGATTTTCTTTTTGCTTATCTTTATCCTCTCTTTATTTTACCTTATCTGGCCACCAGTTTATGAAACAGAAATCAGTGATCACTGGATAATAAAGAATATCCTTAATCAAGGATGTGTTTGTGGCAGGGTGTAAATTTGGCCAAGCTCTGAAGGTGGTTCTTTTTTGGAGCAGCAGAGGTTTTTAGGTGAGGAGGGGTGGGAGAGAGTGGACTGGCCACTGGATAATACATTTTTCAATCCTATTTTTCAGCCATTCCATGGTTTTGCTGCCGTTTCCCAACTCCTGCCCCTGGTGAATTTATACAAATACAGGAACATGCAAGTGGTTGCTCATGTTTATTCTTGCACCAGCTGGAAGTACATACCCAGAGATCCATGGAATTCACATCCTTGCAGGAAGGAAAGTCATTTTTGCTGTTATGTCAGGCTGGCACCCAAACTCCCGTGGTGCCCCAGCACTGGTGGCAAAGCTGGAACTAAACTCTGTGCAACCTCAGCATTGTGAGTGATGCCAAATGTGGGGCGGGCAGGGACCTGTGGAGGTGATTTCCCGGGCACAGGTGATGCACAAATCCTGTGCCAGCACTAATTTGGCACCAAACCCACCGTGCCCTCGTGGATTAAATGGAAGAGAGTGCTGCAAGAGAGAACAAAATGGATTCTGCCATTGATTCTGAGTCCCCGTGGTGAGGCAGGTTGGAACAAGCTGCCTCCAAGCCCCGCTCAGCTTCTCGTATTTTGTGCTGGAAATAAGAAGCAAGAAGTGTTTCACAGGTATTTAGCAATATTCCAGCGATATTTCTCTGCTTCTGAGGCATCCAAATTCCAGAGCTTCCAAGTTCTTGGCCCCAGAGTGCTCCAGGGATGCTGCTGAGCCCCAGCACACAGGTTTGGGGAAGAGAACTTTACCTAAATATATGTTTGTGTTTAGACAAACAAAGCAGCGACATAAAGAGCTTTATTTACCCAAATCAATACACATGTTAACTCGCTCTTCTTTATCAGGAAAGATTAGTAACTAATCCTTTCTCCTTCACCTTGGGGGCAGGCCAGGCATGTTTATTACAGAGTAGGAACCTTCCTGCAGCAGCTTTTGGGGGATCATTAAAGCAACCACAGCTCTCTGCAGGCAGAGATGCCACCAGCACCTGTCCTGGGGAGGACACGTGAGCTGGGACTTCCAGGGAAACAGGGACCCAGGGACATTGTTGTGGAGCTCAAGGATGCAGGGACAAGAGGCTGGAGCAGCAGGAGCAGCTGAGGGAGCTGGGGGGGCTCAGCCTGGAGAAAAGGAGGCTCAGGGGGGACCTTCTGGCTCTGCAACCCCCTGACAGGAGGGGGGAGCCGGGGGGGGTCGGGCTCTGCTCCCAGGGAACAAGGGACAGGAGGAGAGGGAACGGCCTCCAGCTGTGCCAGGGGAGGCTCAGGTTGGATATTGGGGAAGTTTCTTTCTGGAAAGGGTTGTCCAGCCCTGGCCCAGCTGCCCAGGGCAGGGGTGGAGTCCCCATCCCTGGAGGGATTTAAGAGATGTGTAGATGTGGCACTTGGGGACATGGATTAGTGGTGGCCTTGGCAATACTGGGGTAAACCTTCCTTCCTTCCTTCCTTCCTTCCCTCCCTCCTTCCTTCCTTCCCTTCTTTCTTCCTTTTTCCCTCCTTCCTTCCTTCCTCCCTCCCTTTCCTTCCTTCCTTCCTTCCTTCCCTTCTTTCCTCCTTTTTCCCTCCTTTCTTCCTTCCTTCCTTCCTCCATTTCCTTTCTTCCTTCCTTCCTCCCTTCCCTTCTTTCCTTCCCTTTTATCCTTCTTTCTTCCTTCCCTCCTTCCTTCCTTCCTTTTCCTTCCTTCCTTTTTTCCGTTCTTTATTCCTTCCCTCCTCCCTTCCTCCCCTCCCTCCCTTATCAAGAGGAATATTAATTGCCCACAGATGCAGATTTGCCTCTTGGCTCTTGGCCTTGGCAGTGCTGGGTTAATGGTTGGACTTCATGATCTCAGAGGGCTTTTCCAACCCAAACAATTCCACAGTTCTGTAATCCAAAGGCTCCAAAAGGAGACCTGCTGCCCCGAGCAGGTTCTGTGTTTGTGTGTGTGGACATGTGGGGATGTTGAAGAGTTTCTGCCCTATTTAACCCTGGATTTTGGGCTGCCCTCGAATCTACACCAGCTAATCAGAGTTTTTGGGGTGCTGGGGCTGTGGCCAGGCTTGGTTGGAGGCTGCAGGACGAGGACAATTGTTAAAAAGTTTGCTCTGAGCAGGTAGAAATCTCTGCAAACCCCTTGGGCTTTGTCAGGCTGAGCTTTGTATCCAACTCAACCAACCGTTAAGAGGGGGAATCTCCTTTTGTTCCTGGGCTTTGTATCTTCAAGAGACACAATGGAGAGCTTATTTTCTAAAATCATAATTTAAGAGCTCAGTGAACACAGATCGAGGCACCAATAACTGAAAAGAGAAAGGCAAAGAAAAAAGGGCACTTTATGTATGAGATGGAAAGAAAATTGCTGGCTGGGGGAACAGCACAGAAAAGCCAGGCTGAGAGTGGACTGCCCAGCCTAAAGATCCTGGGACTTATCCTTTATTTTACAGGGTGATTGAAGATGAAATCCTGGCTTTGCTAAAGAAAAAGAGAAAAAGAAAGTGGTGATTTAATATATGAGTTGAATGGGGCCAGTTTTTACCTCCTGAAATTTAAATACAAGTCAAGACAGTTGTTGGAAGTGGAGGAACAGAGTCTGTAAGAGGGAGGAGAGGAGGCAGAGGAGGGATGAGAGAAAAGCTCCTGGGGAAGGACAGGAACATCTGGAAAAGGGAAGTCCCGAGCTGAAAAAGATCTTGGGGAAAACTCCAGCCAGGTGCAGGTTCTGCACCTACAATTTGGGTTTTAAGAGTGAGTTTTCCGAAGGGGAGCTCGGCTGAGTGAGGGTCAGGGAGCCTGTAACCTTCTTCCCTGCCCAGGGGGACAGTCTGGTCCTTATTCCACCAGACACAACCACGAGCTCACCTGCTTCAGGTCACGCTGGAAAAAGGACGTTTGAACCATTCCTGGTCTGTCCCACACCCCCCTTCCCACTCCTTTCCCACTCCCTTCTGCCTCTGGAGCGAGCAGGTCGCTCACAGCCTTTTGTTGGGAAAGGGTTTGCTCAGTTCTGGGCAGGGAATGGTTAAAGGGCAGCCCAGGAATCACCAGAAATGGCATCAGAAGATGTTTTTCCCTTTCCATCCCTCAATCAAGGGATCTGGTGTAATTGGTCTTCAGTGGGGTGATTTATTCACAGCGTTTTAATGTGACCTAAATCCAATCTCGCTCATCATCAGCAGCCATTGTTCTTGGAGCTGGGTTTAATCAGTTGTCTCCCTAATCCAGACTGATTGTCTGCTGGCTTTCACACATGCCTGGACTGCTGTTCTTCAGAGCAAGGAAAAACACCCTGGAAAAGTTGTTTTCTTTGCAGTTGTCTTGAGCCAGACCTTGTGTGACACCTATTCCTCAGCTCTGGGACACCCTTGTTGTTGTTGGGTGTTTCCAGCCCAGGTTCTCTGGGTTTTTTTGGGGCTGTTTAACTGATCCAGGGTCATTTATTCTCCTTTTTATTTTCTGAATAATCTAAACTACACCAGGACCCCCCAGAAACACTGGGCAGGATTCCTCTCCCTGCTGCCCAGCAAAGCTGGGTTTATCCCAGGTCCGTTCTCTGAAGGAAGCAATGAATCATCCTGGTGATTTCAGAGAAGGACTTTGGTATGGAGGAAGCTCCTCTGGAGGTGCCAGAGCCACCCCCAACATCTCAGAGGTGTGAATTGAAGGAGATCTTTCCATGAGCCTCTAGCAATTCCAACGAGGCCTGAAAGGAAAGCAGGAGTCCCAGGCTGCTGGTTGGGTCATTTTACAGCCAGCTTTGGGTTAAAAAGGTGGTAAAATCAGCCATTCCTCCTTCCTTGGCCTTGGTTTTGCAACTTTGCAGTTGCTGTTGCTTTTGAAGCAAAGAGGGGGCCAATAATTAAATGGGGTTTGACTGTAAATGAGTAACAAGAACCCAGAACGTGGGAGATCCCACATTGGAGAGACCCAGAACTGGGAGAGTGGCTCCTTAAGGGAAGGAACAGCTGCATTTTTAATGGGTTTCTTGACTTCTTTCTTTATTTTTTTTTTAATCCCACCCTGCTGTCTGGATGGCCTTGCCAGCCCTGTGCCATCCCAGGACTGTGCAGGGCAAGCTCAGACCTCCTGGTTCAGTTCCTGCTGAGCTGAACATCCTTTTAAAATGTCTCCAAATGAGAGGTTTTCTCTCTCAGTTCCCCATGTCCTGCCTTCCTTGCTGTACCTCCTACAGTTTTATCTGGCTGTTGATCAAGTGGCCATATAAAGAAGAACAGCAGTGATAAGGTTTCATCCTGGTGTGCTGAGTGTCCTGCCTGGACATGCCCCAAAGCTGCCCCAAAAGGCCCCAAACTCACCCTAAAATGCCACAATCATGCTCATCTTTTCTTAATGCCCCTGAGCTGGTCCTAAACCCCCCGAACCCAGCCTAAAATGCCCCAAACCCACCCTAAATTGCTGCATTCACTCTGGCCTCCCCTCCCATATCTCAAATCTTCCCTAAAATGCCCCAAAACACCCCAAACCCGCCCCAAAATCTTCCAGTCCCGAGATGGAGAACTGGAAAAAAGAGGAATTGTAACCTTTTGGGGATGAGGATTACGGATTTTTTTTTTTTTTAGGGAATTGAGGACGTTTGGAGCAACACTTTGGGTGCTGCCACATGGATCCACAGGGAGGATTTATCCCATCTGTGAGCTCCTGCCTGGCTCTGGAGATCAGCAGCAGGGGGACATGGGCTGCCCAAACCACAGTGGGAGGAGGTTGTTCAAGCCCTGCAGGTGAGAGAAAGCAATTCCCTGGAAGGCTCTGTCCTCCCCCTCCCAATGTTCCCCATTTCCATGCCTGGAGTTACAACCCTGACCCTCAGAGCCATTCCCCGATCCCCACAGCCATTCCCTGATTCCCAGAGCCATTCCCTGATTCCCAGAGCCATTCCTTGATCCCCACAGCCATTCCCTGATCTCCACATTCCCCCCTTGATCCCCACATCCCCTCCCTCATCCCCACATCCCCTCTCTCATCCCCACATCCCCTCCCTGATCCTCACATCCCCTCCCTCATCCCCACAGCCATTCCCTGATTCCCAGAGCCATTCCCTGATTCCCAGAGTCATTCCCTGATCCCCACAGCCATTCCCTGATCCCCACATTCCCTCCCT
>NW_020885008.1:500611-504539 GCF_003945725.1 Corapipo altera | reverse complement strand
CATCCCCACATTCCCTCCCTGATCCCCACATCCCCTCCCTGATCCCCACAGCCATTCCCTGATCCCCACAGCCATTCCCTGATCCCCACAGCCATTCCCGTGATGATCCGGGCTCTCAGATACTCCGTTTGTTCACGCTTTAAAAGCATTTCCATTCACCTTTGAAATAATCTCTCTTTCCCTCCCCCCACCACCCCAGCCGGAGAATTTCCACGCTCTGAATTCCCTCTCCCCTCCTCCCCTCCCACCGGAGCTGCGCTCCCGCATTATCGCCCATCCCACAGTCCTGCCGGGAGAGCCCTGCTAAGCACCCTCCGGATGCTTTAATGCCGCAATTATCATTCAGGTGGGCACCTCCAGAATCTTCCGGCAGTCAGATGAGTTCAGCCTTTTCCCTCAGCTCCATTAACAAACATCCTCATCATCCCGGGGGCTGGAACGGCCTGTGGAGCACGTGCCTCTGGAGATGGGGCTGTTCCCCCTCCCAGAAAAAGGACAGGGAGCCTCCTCCGGGCACAGGGGCCTGGTCATAAGTGTTAATCCTAAAAGTAATTCCCATCCAGGAATCTCCAAAGGACGTCATCGTTCTCAAAAGGGGCATTTCCCACCCCCCAGGGCCAGCAGGTCTGTCCTGTGTGACATCTGTCACACAGAAGTGCTGGTGCCCAGCTGAATATTCCCAGCAAAGCACCTCTGCCAGTGCCCAGCCCTTCAAGGAAGGAGGTTTGAGCCAGGTGGGAGTCAGGCTCTGCTCCCAGGAACCAGCAGTAGGACAAGAGGGTCTTCAGCTGCACCAGGGGAGGTTTAGGTTGGATTTAGAAGAAATTCTTTACAGAGAGTGATCAGCCATTGGAATGGGCTGCCCAGGGAGGGGGTGGATTCTCCATCCCTGGGGGTGTTGAAGGTGAGACTGGATGTGGCATCAGTGCCATGGGCTGGGAACCACGGCGGGGTTGGATCAAGGGTTGGACTCGATGATCTCGGAGGTCCCTTCCAACCTGGTTGATTTGATGATTCTATGATTCAACCTCGAGCACACCATGACATCCATCACCTCCACTCCCGATTTTGTCGGATTTTTGTGTTCAGAATATGTCAAGCACCAGGAAAGTGCGAAATCAGAGAATATCCTGAGCTGAAAGGGACCCACAAGGATCATCCAGTCCAATCCCTGGCCCTGCACAGACACCCCAACAATCCCACTCTGGCCCTCACAGCGTTGTCCAAACCCTCCTGGAGCTCTGGCAGCCTTGGGGCTGTGCCCACTGCCCTGGGGAGCCTGGGCAGTGCCCAACCAGCCTCTGGGGGAAGAACCTTTGCCTGAGATCCAACCTGAGCCTGCCCTGACACAGCTCCAGCCGTTCCCTGGGTGCTGTCCCTGCTCCCCCAGAGCAGAGATCAGAGCTGCCCCTGGGGAGGAGCTGCAGCCCCCGCTGAGCTCTGCCCTCAGCCTGGTCTGCTCCAGCTGCACACACCAAGTGCCCTCAGCTGCTCCTTCTATGGCTTCACCTCCAGACCCTTCATAGAACCAGCCGGGTTGGAAGGGACCTCCGAGATCATCGAGTCCAACCCTTGATCCAACCCCGCCGTGGTTCCCAGCCCATGGCACTGATGCCACATCCAGTCTCACCTTCAACACCTCCAGGGATGGAGAATCCACCCCCTCCCTGGGCAGCCCATTCCAATGGCTGATCAGCCTCTCTGGAAAGAATTTCTTCCTAAATCCAACCTAAACCTCCCCTGGCACAGCTTAAGACTGAGCCCTCTTGTCTTACTGATGCTGCCTGGGAGCAGAGCCTGACCCCCTTCTGTCAGGGAGTTGCAGAGAGTCAGGAGGTCTCCCCGAGCCTCCTCCTCTCCAGGCTCAGCCCCCCCAGCTCCCTCAGCCTCTCCTCACAGCACTTGTGCTCAAGTCCCTTCCCCAGCCTCGTTGCTCTTCTCTGGACACCCTCTAATGCCTTTCAGCCCATCCTTTCCAGCCCAGCACCTTCTTGTCCATCTCCTCACACTTCACCCCAGACAAGGCCAAGCCAAGGTCTCCAAGGATGGTCCCTGAGGTGTGGAGGCAGCTGTGGGGTTTGGATCCACACCCAGGGTGTCCCCATGGCTGGGGTAACTCCATCCTGGAGACCTCTGGGTTCAGCATCACCCTCAGCATCCCTGAAAATGGGCAGGACTGGTTGTTTCAGAACAGGAGGCAGGAGGAACTCACGGATCAGCTCCTGCCGGAGGAGCTCAGTGTGACAGGTTATTTTCAGCTTGAAAGCACAGAGACAAATCCCCCACGGTGTCCGTGTGACCTGCTGCCCCTGGGCACCCTGGGCACCCTTCCCAGCCTGGCCTGGCTGTGAGCAGTCTCAGCAAACTGCCCTGCTCCCAAAATGCAGCCCTGGTTTCCCACTCCCAGCCCTCCATCCCCTTCATGACTCCCCGATCCCAGCGACAGCAGCACCTCACAACCCATCAGGAGCTTCCAAGGAACAGGAGGAGCCACAACCCGCCCTGGAGGAGACACAAATTAAGTCCATCTCACCCTGGAAATGACTCATGGGAGGAGGGGAAAGTGCTGCTACTTCCCAAACCAGTGGGATTCATGGAACAGCACATTTGTGGGAAAACCACACTCACACTCCTCATGGCCAAAACTCTCCCAGGAATCAGCAACAACCAGGAATCACCAGTGTGTGTTTCTCCCTTCCTGCATCTCCCTTTGGCTCTGGGGGGTATTAAAAAAGCACAAACTGGATGTTTTCTGTTGGTTTATTCACTCCTTGGCTCGTTTTGTCAACTTTTGAGCAGCTTTTGTTACCCCAGAAGGAGCCTGGGGGATGATATATGACCCTGACAGCAAGATTAAACATCCCATTTACTGCTCCCTGTCTCCAGAATTCCGACAGCACCGGCACAGGGAGCAGCAATAACAGTCACAGAGCAAACAAAAACAGATCCTTTCTCATCTCCAGTTCATTTCTCTGGGAGAAAAGGACGAGGGGTGGGGTGGGGGAAGGGAAGGAGAAAACAGCGGGAAGAGAAGAAGAAATGGGCTGGAAAAGGGGAAAAATTATCAGAGGGGAAAAAAGAAGAGGAGTTGTTGTCACTGGATGTAAATGAGCTCAAAGGCAGCTCAGGGGGAGCAGTTTCCCTCTGGGATTTGGGGCAGAGGAGCTGAGGAGTGCCCAGCTGGGAGCCCTGGCTGGGGCATGGCCTGGCCACTTCTGCTCAGCTCTGCCTAAAGTGGCATCTTCTGACACATTATTAGGTTTTTTTAGGAATTGCAGCTGCTCTGGGCTGAGTGGGAGCTCAGGACAGGTGGGGTGGCTGTGAGTGTGAAATGGGGCTGGGTGGCAGCTCCCCAAGGCTCTGCCTGGCTGTGCTTCCGTGCCAGGGAGTGGCAGATGGGCAGAGCTGAGAGCAGCTTGGGAAAGGCAGAGCTGGGCTGGGCTGGACTGAGCTCCTCTGGGCTGGGCTGGGCAGGGCTGGACTGGGCTGGACTGAGCTCCTTTGGGTTGGACTGAGCTCCTCTGGGCTGGGCTGGACTGGGCTGAGCAGGACTGAGCTCCTCTGGGCTGGACTGGGCTGAGCTCCTTTGGGCTGGACTGAGCTCCTTTGGGCTGGACTGGGCTCCTCTGGGCTGGGCTGAGCTCCTCTGGGCTGGGCTTGACTGGGCTGGGTGGGACTGAACTCCTCTAGGCTAGGCTGGACTGAGCTCTGGGCTAGGCTGGACTGGGCTCCTCTGGGCTGGGCTGAGCTCATCTGGGCTGGGCTGAGCTGAGCTGCTCTGGGCTGGACTGGACTGGACTGAGCTCCTCTGGGCTCGGCTGGGCTCCTCTGGACTGGGCTGGGCTGAGCTGAGTTGAGCTCCTCTGGGCTGAGCTGAGCTCCTCTGGGCTGGACTGAGCTCCTCTGGGCTGGACTGAGCTCCTCTGGG
>NW_020885008.1:483890-500601 GCF_003945725.1 Corapipo altera | reverse complement strand
GGGCTGGACTGAGCTCCTCTGGGCTGGGCTGAGCTGCTCTGGGCTGGGCTGGCCATTGCCATTCCAAGCTGTCAGGGGTAAGTTCCTGCTGCCTGCAGGAATCCAGCAGAAGCTGCCAGGAAGCTCTGACTGAGGAGCGTGGCTGATCCTGCACCTTCTGATCCTGTGCCTTCACCCCAATGCTGTGCCCTGTGACAGGAAACATCAATGCCAGGAGAAATAACCCATTTCCAAACCATAGCACAGGAGCAGAGGTCTTACCATGGATCCACACAAACTGCCATCCTCAAGGGAACAGGTGATTTGAGATCTGAAAGGTTCTGATCCCAGCTGGTCTCACCAGACTCCATCCCAGGTTTCAGGTGATGATGATTTCTCTGTGAGTGGTGACCAGAACAACAAGAGTTTGACAAACTCTCCACAACAGGGTCTTAAGCTGTGCCAGGGGAGGTTTAGGAAGAAATTCTTTCCAGAGAGGCTGATCAGCCATTGGAATGGGCTGCCCAGGGAGGGGGTGGATTCTCTGTCCCTGGAGATGTTGAAGGTGAGACTGGATGTGGCATCAGTGCCATGGGCTGGGAACCACAGCAGGGTTGGATCAAGGGTTGGACTTGATGATCTCAGAGGTCCCTTCCAACCTGTCTGATTCTATGATTCTAAACCCTGTCCAACCTGGCCTTGGACACTTCCAGGGATCCAGGGGCAGCCGCAGCTTCTGTGGGCAACCTGTGCCAGGGCCTCCCCACCCTCAGGATGTGCTGCTCCAGCACCTGCTGAAATCCTTGGAATTTAAAATACTTGTAATTAAAAAACCCAAAAATACTTAAGCAATAAACTTAAAATGAAGTTCTTGGGCAGAGGGACAGCTCTGAGCACTCCATGGGGTGACCCACCTTCCCAAGGCCTGGAGTGAGCTCCCACAACACGCTCAGGGAACGGGGAGGGGGACACACCAACCTGCTGGATGTGTTTGGAGCTGTCCCTCTGGGGTTTAGGGAGTGGCTTTGGGGGTGTTTGTGCCTTTCTCATGGCTCAGTGAATGTCACCCTGCAATGATCCCAACCCAGCCACCCGTGATGGATCAGCGACAACAAAGGTCAACTCCGACCATCAATATTTCAAGCCTGGTAAAATATTCATCAGTCCTGTGAATACTGAAGAGGTGGGATGGGCCAGGAATGTTCCAGTCCCCTCCCTACTCCTGCCAGCCGGGCTGTGCAGCTGCTGCTGGCTCAGAGCTGGCTCATCCTGCTGCCTTCCCACCCCAGATCCTGGCAGAGCGTCCTCTGCCCTGCTGGATGCAGATATTTCAGGAGTGCTCCAGCCTCCTCCAGATATTTTTGGCTAAAGCAAAGCTGGCCTGCCCAGAGGATTGCAGGGGTTCTTCCCACAGGATTGCAGGTGTTCTTCCCACTCACATCCCTGGTTTTCCGCTGCCGGATTCCACACTGACACCGCAGCTCACGTGGAGGAGAACTGTGCTCCTTGTGGGTTTGTACTTCTGTGCACACACTCACAGCTCTGGAAAATCTTGGTTTCCTGGACAAGGACATGATTTTCCTAGCTCAGTGGATTCAGTGGGAAGAAACCAGGCTGTTTTTAGGGCTGTTCTACCCAGAACAACAACCTGCAGTGTCCAGGGCAGTTGAAACCCAACAGCTCTTGGTTTAGTTGGGTTGTTCTCTCTGTTTAGGGAGAACTTGTGGGCAAAAAACAGGCTGGCAAAGGAAAAGGAGGGGCAAGGAGAGGGGGAGCTGCTGTAATCTCTCCCCAAACCCCAAAATTTTTATCCTTCAACAGCACAGCTTCTGCAGCTCTTCCCTTGGGAAACTCTGCTCTGACATGGCTGTGGATAGCTCTCCTTGTTGTCGCTGTCACCTCGCTTAGTATGGACTGAATCAGACCTAAAAACACCTGGAAAAGGGCCAGAATCTATGTTTTCAACGTATTGAACAACTGGAGCAATCCAATTCCATGTCTTCCCATGAAATCCTGAAGGACAGGACTCATCCCATGTCTCTGTGCCCATAAGTGAGAGGTATTTATCCATAAATAAAGATGAAATAAGGTGAGTTCTGTCCAACAAGGTGCCCCAGGAGCCATGAGGATAAACAGTCCTCCCTAACAGTGACCTGTGCCATGGCAGCCTCCTCTCCACAGGACTGGATTGCCATGGGATGAGCAGGATTGGGGTGTCCAGGTGTGCAGGAGAATCCCACAGCCTTCAGAAGGGAGAAGTTTCCCGAAGGTCCCTCGTGAGCCCTGCAGAGGTGCCCTGGATGCTCCTCATCTTCCCTGGCACAGATGTCTGGGCTTTTCTGAGCAACCTGTGCCAATGTCTGCTCCATGGGATCCAGGGATCTCAAACTGACACCTAATTTGGGGACATAAAGGGAAATGAGAGAGATTTCACCCCAAACAAAAGACTGTTCCGCTGGAAACAGCTTTAGGTTGTGCACCAGGGGAGGTTTAGTTTGGATATCTGGGAAACTTTCTTCCCAAAAAGGGTGGTCAGGCACTGGCACAGCTGTCCATCAGCCCTGGAAGTGTTCCAAAAACACGTGGATGTGGTGCCTGGGGCCATGGTTTAGTGGTGGCCTCAGCAGTGCTGGCTGGCCTTGGCGATCTTAGAGGGCTTTTCCAACCTAAATGATCCCATAATTCTCTGATATATAAATATATGGGGTATCTCTCTCTCTCTAGGCCACTCTGGACAGCAATGTTATTTTTTCTTTCCCCTGATAAGCAGTAGTTTTATTTAATAGCATTTTTCTGGCCCCTTGGCTGAACCCTAATCAAAGATCAATAGACACCCTCAGCGCTTTTACCGGCCCAGCACTTCCATAAATAATCCCTGTTTTTCTGAGAGCCTTTGGAAGGTCTCAGATCCCAGATTCCTGTCTCAGTGCCTGCCTTTCCTGAGGAATGGCAATGGGCTGGTGATCAATAACCAATTGAACACTAATAGGCCTCGTTTCAAAGCATCCTCTTCAAAGCCCTGAGCCACCGAGGCAATTCAGCTGCTGCTGCCTCTTAATTATAAATGCAATAAAGACATGTGGAAATTGCCTTTTTTTCGCTGAGTGGAGGCACTGCACAGTCCATACAGAGTGTTTGGAGAGCAGGCAAAGAGCATCTCGACTCTTCAGAGCAAAAAGCAAAGTTTTTACTTTGTTCACTGAGCTCTTGGTCTTATTTTTTTTCCTGGCAGAGGCTTCCTGCACATCCCCAGATGTTGGTACCCCCCGAAAAAAAAGATGTAGTGATACCATTTTCTCCCTGAGTGTTGCTCTGAGGGTGAAAACAGTGTTTTATCAGCCCACAAATCCTGCTGGCTGAGCCTGGGTGTGCTGGATTTCCTGGCTGCGTGCTCCTCACACACAACCTGAGCAGATTCCTGGAGCTTTCCAAAGGCTTTCTTAAGGAATGACATCTATTGGAAA
Organism: Corapipo altera; assembly: GCF_003945725.1. NCBI lineage: Eukaryota > Metazoa > Chordata > Aves > Passeriformes > Pipridae > Corapipo > Corapipo altera. The sequence goes on along the minus strand of NW_020885008.1, from coordinate 497,158 downwards.
TATTTAGCTCCTAACCCAAACCCTCTTGCCCTTTTCCTCACGTCACCAAGTGACCTTAGGGGCGTTTTGGAGGTGAGATTGGATTCTTTGCTCTCCCCAGATCTTAGTTTCTCCTATCAGGGCAAGTTCAGATGGTAGAAATATTACTTAAGAAACATAGAAATATATCTCTATTATATTATATATATATATATATAGAGAGAGATATCTCTATTATACTGGAGATATCTCTCTCTCTATGGGCCATATTGGAGAGCAGTGTAGTTTTTTCTTTCCTATAATAAATATAATATGACAAAATATATATATATAAATATATATAACAAAAAACCAGGAGTTTTATTTAATAACATTTTTTTGACCCCTTGGCTAAATCCTAATCAAACATCAATAGGCACCCTCACTTTGCTGAACACTGCCTGGGAATAAAAGGGGTCAGCTGGCCAGGAGGGGACTGGAAAGGCAGGCCAGGGATATCAGTGGGTCTGGAAATCTGGGAAAAAGCAGCACATTTCCCAGGGCTTCCCACTGGGCAAATCCCAGCTGAGGATTGGTCTGCAGAGCCCCCAGATTCAGGTTTGGGGCTGTGGTGGACACACCTTCAAAGAGCAGCTGGGCAGATCCGAGGGCAGCACTGACCCCCTGGAGCCTGGAATGAGGAGCTCTGGAGTCTTCCCAAGGAAACCTCGCTGCTGCCACTGGCAGGATTGGGCATTCCCACCTCCCAGTTTGCTCCCCGGGAGCTCCAGAGCAATTAGGCTGGGTTTGCAGGGCTGGGTTTTGCCTGTCTCCATCTGTCAGCATCACTGCTGCTCCCCACAGCCGGGATGTGACGGGAGCGCCGGGAGCATCCCGCTGCTCCAGCCATGGAATTCCCTGCAGGAACACACACACCAGCCTTGGGACCTGCACGGTGTCAGTGCCTTCAGGAGGCACCAGCTGAGAGGTGCTGGGGAGCTGGGGCTGACCCAGCAACGAGCTGGGAGCAACTGGGAAAGAGGCCAGGCAGGCACCTGACCCCCCTTTCCCGACTGGATCGTTTGTTTTCCTGCTGGCAGGAGGGCACCAGATCCACCCCACCAGTTCTCCGTGTAGGAATTGTGGATGGGCCTCTTGTCCCAGGGAACCAGATTCCTTCCACCAGTTCTCTGTGTGGGAATTGTGGATGGGCCTCTTCTCCAAGGGAACAAGGGACAGGAGGAGAGGGAACGGCCTCAAGCTGTGCCAGGGTTGTATCAGGTTGGACATCACCAGGAATTTCTTCCTGGAAAAGGTTATTAAACATTGGCAGGGGCTGCCCAGGGAGGTTTGGAGTCCCCACCCCTGGAGGTGCCCAGGGAAGGCCTGGCTGTGGCACTCAGTGCTCTGGGCTGGGGGACAAGGTGGGCATTGGGCACAGGGGGAATTTGATGACCTTGGAGGTCTTTTCCAACCTCAGTGACTCTGGGATTAAAAGCAATCCAGCCTCTGTCCATGGCTGGGACATGCCACAGTGGTTGGAGCTGCTGAGCCAGGTGCTCTTTGCAGTCACCTCTCTGAGCATCTCACGGCCAGGAGTGGTCCCGAGCTCCACTTCCCATCTCAGCACCACGGAGAATGCCTGGAGCCAGAGGAGAGTCCCTCAATCCCACCCTCCGGGGCACAGCACCACCTGCTGACATCCTTCCTGGCAGCTCCCTGGATCCTGCCTGAAGGTCCAAGCTCCAGCTGGAGATTCAGGACTTGCCCAACACAGGACTCAGAGCTCCCACCTCAATGGGTGGCTTTGTTTATTTGCTGGTTCCACTGGAAATCCCTGGAATCTGGCAGCTCCAGAGGGAGGAGGCTTCTCTCTGTGTGCATCCTGCCGGGCACAAGGACCTCCCTCAGCATCACCTCCTGCCTGGGAGCTGCACAAACCCCTTTCCATGCCTGTTGTGGTCCAAGACTCACTGTGCCACCATGGACTGATCCACCAGGGATGGTGATTTTTTGGATTAAAATATCCCACCCTATTCCTCAACCCTTTCATGGAAAAAAACAAGCCCCTGTAAGAAATGTTAAAAAAATATTAAAAAAACCTGTAAGAAAATGGTGATTCTTGGCTGCCACCAGGTTGGACATGAACTGCAAACCACCTCAGCTTGTCCCTTGTCACGGAGTTAAACGATGGACTCCCGGTGTGGGCCTTTTCCAGGGAGTTCTCTCAGTGCTGCCAACCCAGAGCAGGGATATTTTAAATATGCATAAGCTGATGGAAAGCAGTCAGGAAAGGCTGATGAGTCTGTGTGTGAGAATTTGCTCTTCCTGAATTAACTGGGGCGGGAGATGAGGCAGACACACGAATCCTCTGCCTCTCAGAGCTCCTGAACGGAAAACACCCGGAGATTCACCCTGTGACACTTCCTCCCCTCGCTGGCCTGGATGGGCTCTGGCTCTGCTGCTCCAGACTCTGCTTTTCCTCTTTCTAGACACATGTTTTGGTTATTTCTTTTGCTCCTGTTCCATGAGTTTCCCTCTGTTTCCCTTTATTCAGCCTGGAGGTCCAAGGCTGTGCCAGCAGCTCCAGCTGCTCTGCAAACCAGCTCTGAGTGCCTGGGACGTGCTCTGGTGACCTGCAGCTTTTTGGGGAGATCTAGAGGTTCAGGACAACGAGTTCCTCTCCCAGATCCTCCTGGATGGATGGATCAGATGGAGACTCTTCCTCTTCCAGTGAGGAAGACCCACTCCAGCTCTTCTCCGATACCTTCTCCATCCAACCAGTGGTCCCAGTGTGGCATCTGAGCCCCAGTTCAGAGCTGCCAGGGCTTGGAGCCACCTGAAAACAATGGAAAAGGTGGTTCCTGCCTGGAATAAATCCACCATTGCACCGGGCAGGTGAGATGGGCATCAGCCAAACTGGAATCTGCTTCCCGAGGCTTCAAAAGTTACCGGGCAAATCCAAGGGCAGGGACACTGGGTGTGCTGGGTTTCCTGGCTGGATGCTCCTCACACACAACCTGAGCAGATTCCTGGAGCTTTCCAAAGGCTTTCTTAAGGAATGACATCTACTGGAAATATTTAGCTCCTAACCCAAACCCTCTTGCCCTTTTCCTCATGTCTCCAAGTGATCTTAGGGGTGTTTTGGGGGTGAGATTGGATCCTTTGCTCTCCCCAAATCTTAGTTTCTCCTATCAGGGCAGGTTCAGATGGTAGAAATATTACTGAAGAAATGTATATATGGGATTGTATATAATAATAAATTACTTAAGACATGTATATATGTATATATGTATATACAGAAGGGGCTGGTCCAGCTGCCAGCAGACCCTGGGATGGGTTGGGATGCACTGGGATGTGAGGCAGTGGGAAACCTGAAGGCTGTTCTGCCATTCCAGGAGCTTTCCTTGTAAAAGCATGGATCGAGACACTAACCTGCCCCCAGCACACCTTCCTCCTCCCCCACCTAAATCCTGTGAAAGAGAAACCCTGCTGTTTTCTCTGCAGATTCACCACGACCTTTCCCAGTCAGGGCTTTTCTTCCTTTCATTTTTAAGGAGTTTAAAGGAACACTTCAAATCTGAACAAAACCCGTTCCTTTTTAATTTGTCTGGTGGGTTTTTTTCTCTGATTGACCTAAATTCAGTCTCCTCGTCACCCCTTGCCCCAGATTGATTTTTTTTACATGGCAATAAGCTAGAAAAGAAGGGAAAAAAAAAAAGAGAAAATACAAGCAAAAAAGAACGAGGAAAGCTATTCACAAAGCCTCATTTGTTGAATTTTCTCTGAGTAGACTGATCCCAGCTCTCCTGCTCAGCTCCTCTTTGTGCCCACACAATGAAGGTGCACTCTTCCCTGCTGGCATAATTGGCTACAATTAAGCTGTGGACAAGATATTTGGTTAACGATCCCCAGGAGACACAATTTGGGGATTAGGGGAGATATTGTTTCCTGAGCCGGGCTATCATCCCCTTCTCTGTCTGCTTATTGAATGGCACTGTCACCCGAGCACGGGCTGCCGCGGCTTTTCCCCCCTCCCCTGGGCAGCTCTTCTTTTGCGTTTCATCTGAGGACCCCGGAGGGCTTTGCAGGTCAAGGTTAAGTGGGGACAGCCCAAAATTTGGGGCAGCTGAGCAACAGAGCCATTAACACCATGAATGGGAGTGTGGCAGAGGAGATGGGGGTGGGGGGAATGGCTTAAAAATCCAATCATGGAATCACAGAATGTGCTGAGCTGGAAGGGACCCCCAAGGACCATCCAGTCCAATCCTCAGCCCTGCACAGGCCCAGCCCCAAGAGTCACCCCCTGTGCCCCAGAGGATCAGCCAAACCCTCCTGGAGCTCTGGCAGCCTTGGGGCTGTGCCCACTGCCCTGGGGAGCCTGGGCAGTGCCCAACCAGCCTCTGGGGGAAGAACCTTTGCCTGAGATCCAACCTGAGCCTGCCCTGACACAGCTCCAGCCCTTCCCTGGCTGCTGTCCCTGCTCCCCCAGAGCAGAGCTCAGTCCCTGCCCCTCCTCTGCCCCTGCCCAGGAATTGGAACTGCACTGAGGTCTCCCCTCAGTCTCCTCTGCTCCAGCTGAACACACCAAGTGCCCTCAGTGTCCTCCCACACCTTCAAATCCAGGCCCTTCCCCATCTCTTTGCCCTCCTTTGGACACTCTCCAATGGCTCAATCCCTTCCCTCCATTGTGTCCCCCCAAACTGCCCCAATGTGGAGGTGAGGCCGCCCCAGGGCAGAGCAGAGCGGGACAATCCCCTCCCTGATGCTCCAGGACATGGATGCCCCTCCTGGCTGCCAGGGCACTGCTGACTCCTGGTCAGCTCTCCATCACCCAGGACTCCAGGTTTCCCCAAACCAGACACTTTCCTGGTGTCTGGAGCCAGCTCTGACCCCCATTAATACCCCCATACCTGCACTGCTCCCAACCTGCTCCAGCACAGGCGAATCAGGAGAAAACCCATTTTCTCTGGAAAACCCACAGCCCTCATTTCCCACAGCTCCTCAGGTTGCTGAGTTGCTTCTCTTCATTTGACCCACATGAGCAAATCAGATCATCTGCAAAAACTAAGCCAGGGGATGTTTCCACCCTGTGAATCCATCAAGGAATGACCCACAGCCCATTGTACATTTGTGAATTAATTCCCCCCTCGGGAGTCAGGTTTGCTCATGGCTGGGGTGGAACTGGCCCTGCTGGGACACGAGTTGTCACCCTGTGTCAAAGGGTGTGTTTTGCAAAGATTTGAGGGGAAAGGGATCAAAACAACCACATGGGAACCTCCCCATTCCACACCACGGGGGTTTAATGCTTCATTTCCCTCACTTATCACCTCTCTCTCCAGTGGATGCTCCAGAGCTCAACCTTTGGCTCAAGTGAACCCGAATTTGCATTGCTTTCCACCCACAGGCAGGTCTGACCTTGGAAAGGAGCTGCAGAGGTTGCTTTGGGAGGGAGACTTCTGCAAATCTGCAGCAAATGGTGCCTGAGGTGGGGCTGGGAGGGACCCCAGGAGCTGGAGCAAGTCCTGCTGCAGAGGCAGGTTGGAGCCAAGGAGAGCCAGCTCACCTCTCCCCCTGCGAGATCCAGGGCAGAGTCTCCTCAAAGCATCACAGGGAAGCACCAAACCCCCTCTTTGGGCCCCATCGCCACAACTCAATTTGCCCTCCCCTCATCCAGGGCAGCTCCTCCTTGGCTGGGGGCAGGGATTCCTCCTCCTGGAGCACGGGCTGATTGGGAGATGGCAGGAAAACCCCTCCCTCCTTCCCTCCTCCCCATCTCGTGCTGCTCACAGCCAACATCCCCCCCCAGCCCCTGTGCTATGCTGTGCCTGCTATAGAGAGTAAAATCTATAAAAACTGTGCTTAGCCACGATTGTCCCAAAATACTCAGATACCCTCTCAGTTCCAGACAACTGAGAGTATCTCCCTAAAATGAACTGAGGAACAGCTGAATGCACCTGGAAGCTGTTAAACAGTGTATATTGGAAGAAAACCTGATGGACACCGATAATTCAATGCCAGCAGCTGTTAACTTCAGGATATTACCATACTGATAACCTATTCATAAAACCCAGGAGTGAAGAAAGATCTGTTCTATTTGTAAATATCTCTGTGTTATATCATACAATAAAAATCATTCTCTGTTTTTTGCTTATTTTCTTGCTGTAGATACTGAAATATCATCTAAGTTGCCAAACATCAAAGACCTGAGTATATCCATAAACCAAAAGGTAGGGAAAGAACTATTTAATAAGTAGACATAGTAAAAAGATTCTAGGGTCTAGCAGAGACTACTAATTAAGGTGCCATTGTTACTCAAATTAAACTCCTATATACTCTGATACACAAACATTCAGATTTTAGAATTGAGGAGATACTGATTTCCCACGTGGGAAAGGGCTGAGTGGAGTGATGGAGAGCAGGGAAGGCAGCAAGGCCTCCCCCAGACATTAAATCTCCTGGGCAGGTCACAACCAGGAGGTCACTGCAGGCACAGGGGCTGGTTGGGAACCTCGACAGCTTTTCCCCCTGCCAACAGCCCCAGACAAACAATCCCTGCTTGCCCAGAGCCCACTCCCGGGAATTCTGGGGTTTTTTTAGGGCATGTTTCCATTTCTATCCCTTGACCTTTCAACTGAGTGAGCTCTGGTGCTTCCACAACCCCGGGCAGGGCTCCCAGTGCTGCTCTGCTCCCAACACCCAGCGCTGGGGGAGAAAACTCCCTCTGAGAGGGTGAGGGAGGCCGGGCTGGGAGCACTGAGCTCTTCCCTGGCTCGTCCATAAATCAGGGCTGCTTGAAAAAACCCCTGACAAGCCCATTGAGCAGGGGCAGCTCAGGTTTGGGCTAAATAAACATTCCTGTCTCCATGGAGAGTGTCACACTGTGCTCATAAAATGTCGGGGTGAAGTTCTGTGCCGGTTGTAAATTTGGGGAGGGCTGCTCGACGTGCTTGGTTTATTATAATAAATGGAGTTGTCCATTTTTTATTTTTTTTTTTTTTTGGTCCCCTCTGAATTGCTCTCCGGGAAAAGAGCGGTTGGAGAGGCTGTGCCTTTGTCTGGCTGCACCAAGGGTTCAAAAAAATGTGTGGATGTGGCACTTGGGGTCAGGGGTTGGCCTTGGGAAGGGTTGGACTCTTGACTCAGCCCCACAAACAAGGAGATTTTGGTCTTGGCCAGGCAGCTCAGAGCGATTTGTTTCAATCCCAATTCATTATCCACGATTTCCTGCCTGAAAAAAAAAAACAAACCCAGGAAATAAAACACACATTCAACACAAAACCTGTCAGAAAAAAAGGGATTTATTCCCCAAAAATGATGTATTTTCACAAGGTCAGGCAGAGCACACCTGACTCTACCCCCAGGCTGTGGGATGATGATTTTAGAGGGTTTTTCCAACCCTTTGTGCCTCAGTTTTTCCCCATCTGTGGTGGAAGGAGCACAACAAACCCTCCAAGGAGGATCAGAGAGCATCCATTACCACGTGGAGCCATTGGATAAAGAAAAAGATCCCTCTTCCAAGTGATCCTGACGGTGGGAATGGTTCACAGATCACCTGGGATGGGTTTTAGGGGGAGCCCTTGGCCAGGGAAGGGATTGCTGAGCCAATTCCAAAGCCTGGTGTGCAGCCTGCCCACCTGGGCAGAGAGGGAAAGGAACACACTGGGATTCCTGGAGTGAGCTCTGGAAGGAATTTTAGCCTGGATTAATGGCTACACCCAGGCCAAGGGAAGATGGGGGTGCTGTTCCTGGGTGCTGGGAGGAGCAGGATGCTGGGTGAGCTCCTTCCCCACAGCAGGCTGGGTTGTGCCAGGACCCTGAGCTGTGCCAGGGTGGGCAGGTGGCTCTGGCATGGGCAGAGCTGTCAAATTCAGCTGCACAATCACATTTTATGTTATGTTATGTTATGTTATGTTATTTTATTTCTTTTATTATCTCCTCACAGGCAACTCAGGGTGGGAGGGAGCTCAGCAGGGAGCTCGGTCACCATTGCCAACCCAGTTCTTCAGCCTTGTCTTCAGCAGGGACAACTGTCATCTTCTCTCCCAGCACCTTCCCAGCTCCCAGCGCCCTTGGATGAGGAGCAGGTGAAGAGCAGGGTGTGCAGGGCCACCTGCACCTGTGCTCAGGCCCACCCTGGGGTGAGGAGAAGGTGGTGCCTTCTCCAGAGGCTGTGAGAGCTCAGCCCTCTCTGCATCTCTCAAGATCCTTCCTGCACCTCAGGGACACCTCGGGCTGCTCCAGTGCTGCAGGACCAGCACCTTTTTGTCTCCCAGGGATTCCCACATCTTGTTTTTTTCCCTCCTGGCTGCACCTTCCCCCTGGGCTGGGGGAGTCCCTTGGCCTGACAAAGGCACGTTTTTGAGTCCAAACTTGAAAGGTGAGAGGCAAACCCGAGATCCTGCGTGGGCTCTCACCCTGGTGAGATGCAGACGTGGTGGGTGGGCAAAGACTCCATCAGCAGGACAAGCCAGGAGCCAGGATCTGACTCTCCCAGTTCCCAGGAGGCAGAAAACATCCCAGAGAAGCCGCCTGGAATAACTGAGCTCTTCCTTTGCCAGAACCAGCAGCTTCCTCTCGGCTTCCTGAGGGTGCCACGAGGTCTGGATTGCACCTAGATGGAAGCACTGCTAGGGCTGATGAGTCTCAGACACAACTGGCTGAGGCAAAACCAGCAGCCAACGTCCCCAAAAGCTACAGAACTGAAGGCTGAGCCCTCAGAGCTCCACGGATTCATTCCACGGAATATTCCGAGCTGGGAGGGACCCACGAGGTCCAGGGGTCGGAGTTTCACTGGTTATTTTTCACAGAATATTCTGAGCTGGGAGGAATCCACAAGGTTCAGTGGTCACAGATTATTTTTCACAGGATATTCTGAGCTGGGAGGGACCCACAAGGTCCAGGGGTCGGAGTTTCACCGATTATTTTTCACAGAATATTCTGAACTGGGAGAGACCATCAGGGGCTGTCCCACCAGCCTTGTGCTGCTTGTGGCAAATCAACCACGACTTGGAATTAATGACCCCTCTGGGGACGGGCCAGGCTGAACCAAAAGCAGGTCTGGAGCTGAAAGGCAGCTCTGTGCAGGGCCGGGGGGAAGGGGGAGTGTTCTGGCAGAGGACAGCACCAGGGGCCGTGTGCTGGCTGCAGCACGGCCTGGAATGCTGAGCAGAGCAGAGATTCCAAAGGTGTTGCCAGGGAAAACACCTCCAAAGCTTTGCCCCCCTGGCACAGGGGTGGGTGGCAGGATGCAGAGTAGGGCAGCTCTGACAGCACCCCCTGCCTGGAAGGGTCCCCACGGGGCAGGGACACCTGGGACTGGGCATGGGGAGATGCCCTGGGCAGCTGTGCCAGGGCTGGATAACCCTTTCAGGGAAGAAATTCTCCCTAATACCCAACCTAAAGCTCTGCTGGTGCCCCTTGAGGCCATTTCCTCGTCCTGTCCCTTGTCCCATCCCCAGCTGGGTGGCCCTGCCCTCTCCCCAGCCCTCTCATGGTCCCTGGTTGCACTTGTGCCTCACCAGGAGCTTCATCCAAAGCAACAGTCCCACTGTTTCTGGGAGCACCTTTGGGATCCACAGGGCTCCTTGGGGTGTCCCCGGCCAGCTCTGGGCACTCTCTGGGTGCTGGCAGTGCTTCTGCTCCAGGGCAGGGAGAAGTGGAGCCAGAGGGACAGTGCAAAGTGCAACACAACCTGCAACATCTGCAGTCCCCCCCTCTGGGCTTCTCACCCCTCCTGACCGAGCAGCAGGTGATCACCAGTTTAACCCCCAGTTTAACCCCCCTGTGGTGAATTCAGCACCATGTTTGCAGCAAAAATAGCTCTGCCTGGGTTGCAGGAGCAGCTGGATCCATCCTTTGGCTCCAGAGCTCCAGCCAGCCCTGCAGGAATGGCTTTTAGGTGGGACTGGGGGGATTTCCCAGCAGCTCCCGGACATAGGTGGGATCTCTGCAGGCTGAGAAACACAGAATCCCACCAGGTTTTGTTTGGAAGGGACCTTAAAACCCATCCCATCCCACAGGCAGGGACACCTTCCACCAGCCCAGGGAGCTCAGAGCCACATCCAGCCTGGCCTTGGGCAATTCCAGCAAAAATACCCCCATTCCCACTAAACCACATCATGGAGTGCCACATCCACTTGTTGTTTTATCACTTCCAAGGATGCTGACTTGGATAAAACCCACTTGGCTCTTCCCAAGGTGGTCCCAAATTTCCCTCTGTTTGAGCTTTGTGCCCACCCAGGGGTTCTGTGTGCACACAACGACTTTGTTCCAGATCATGGAATCCTGGAGTGGTTTGGGTGGGAAGGGACCTTAAAAATCATCTCGTTCCAGCCCCTGCCATGGGCAGGGACACCTTCCAGAGCCCAGGCTGCTCAGAGCCACATCCAACCTGGCCTTGGGCACTTCCAGGGCTGGGGCAACCACAGCTTCCCCGGGAAATCCATTCCAGGGCCTCCCCACCCTCCCAGGGAAGAATTAAGAATAATTGCTGTGCTGTTCCAATTACAACAACGTGGCAAAAAATTAATGTTTCATACATAGGAGGTGCATAACTCTTCGTTTGCTTGGGTGGCATTTTCCAAACCAGAGCCATAATCCTGTATTATAATTCCTGTTTGTATCTGCACCCCAGACATTCCCCTCTCCCGGAGCTGCCAGGCAGAGCTGAGAGGAGGAAGCTGCTTATTCCCAAATTCCTGAAGAAGTCCAGGCTTTGAAAGCAGCTGTCGGGCTGCTGATGTTTTTATAGGTTGGAAAAGGGGGGGAGGTGGGAGGGAGGAAGGGAAGAGGTTGTGCTTTTAATAATGAAGCTTGTGCGAGTCAAAAATCAGCATCAGAAGAGGCAGGGAAAAATTAATTTGTGTTTATTACCTATTCTTACGTAGTCAACATTTCACACAGTGGTAAATGCATTTTGCAAGGTGTGTTCAGCTACTGATGGCAAAACTCTGGCAGGAAGGGAGTGGAAAATACCCAGATTTCACTCCTTTTGTAAAATTTTTGGGTTTTTTTCTGATAAAGAAAAATATGTGTGTTTGGGGTGTTCTATTTTGCTCAAACTGCAGGGGGTGTGAGCTCCCAGAGGGCTCAGTCCCTTCCCTTCTCTTCCCAAACCTTCCCTTCTCAAACCTTCCCAAACCTTCCCTTCCCAAACCTTCCCTTTCTCTTTTCCTTTTCCTTTCCCTTTCCCTTCCCAAACCTTCCCAAAACCTTCCCTTCCCAAACCTTTCCCTTGCCTTCCCTTTTGCTTTTTCCCCTTTCCTTCCTTCTTTCCTTCCTTCCTTCCTTCCCTCCTTCCTTCCTTCCTCTTCCTTCCTCTCTCTTTCTCTTTCCTTTCTTTCCTTTCCTTTCTTTTCTTCCTTTCTTTCTTTTTTTGGAGCTCTCAGACCAAAGGCAAAAGTATGTCCAGGCATTCCATGACCCAAAGATGTTCCAGGAAGACTCAGAAAACCTGAGGCTGCTGTGACAGGACAAGAGGGAATGATTTTGAACCAAAGAGGAGAGATTTAGATCAGATAAAGGAAAGGGGTGTTGGAACACTGGAACAAGTCGCTGCCCCATCCCTGGAAGTGTCCAAGGCCAGGTTGGATGGGTTTTGGAGCAACCTGGGCTAGTGGAAGGTGTCCCTGCCCATGGCAGGGGGTGGCACTGGATAGGCTTTAAGGTCCCTCCAACCCAAACCATTCCATGGTCCATGAAGGCATTAAATCCCCCAGCCCAGGCAGCAGAGCTTGTCCTGCAGGTAATGGAAAGGTGGTTTCAGCCCTATAAATTGAGCTGATGGATGCAAATCCTCTTGGGAAACGAGCTGAGACCCCCAAAAGTCAAAGGTGACAATGAAAACAGGAACATCCAATCTCCAGGGCCCATCCCTATGTGCCCAGCAGGGCCCTGGCTCCTGCTTTCCACTAATTGTTCCAAAGTTTGCCCATCTCTGGGACAACTGGCTGCTGGGCAGACCTTGAGCAAAACCAGGAAGGGAGATCTGGATTCCAGAGGGAAATCAGAGCTGCCTCTAAGGTGGACTCTGCTCCTGCTGGAGAGGGACTTTGGACAAGGGCAGAGTGACAGGACAAGGGGGATTGGGATTAAACTAAAGAGAAAAGGTTTCGATGGGACATTCTGAGAAAATCCTTTCCTGTGAGGGTGGGGAGGCCCTGGCCCAGGTTGCCCAGAGAAGCTGTGGCTGCCCCTGGATCCCTGGAAGTGTCCAAGGCCAGGTTGGAGCTATCTGGGCTGGTGGAAGGTGTCCCTGCCCATGGCAGGGGGTAGAATGAAGAACTTTAAGGACACTTCCAACCCATTTTGGGATTCTGTGTAGCAGAAATGGTGTTTTCCTGCCAGGCAATATCCCATAAAATCTAATATTTGATGGGAGGGAAAAGGAAAGGAAGAGCTGCAGCAACACCCTCATGAGATGGGGCAATGGGGCACCTGAAATGCTTCCCAGCAGCCCAAATCAGCCTGGGCAAAGGAGCCCATATCCGTCGGGATGACACATCCAAAATTTGTGGTCACGGAAAAGATCCACAGGAGGAACTGGGGTCTCAAGAGCTCTCGATACAGATCCTCTTCCTCAGCTGAGCTGAGCAATCCCTGGCCCACCTGAAGGGCAAGGACCTGTCTGGTTCCCAGCCCTGAAAAATGTAATGTAAAGGTCAGGAGGAGAGCAGAGATGATCCTGAAAGCTGGCAAAGCTGATCTCTGCTCTGCCTGCACCACCCAGCCTGTTCCCCTCCTCCCTGGAAACTGGGATTTGTGCCCAGAGAGCATGTGCACATCAGCTGCTCCTGTGGCAGCAGCCCTTTGGCCCCTTTGCCAGAGCTCAGACCCCAGAGCAACATCAGCAGAACCTCGGTGCCCCTTCCTGGGCAGGGATACCCACGTGGATCCTCAGGATTCTGCCTGCTGGGAGCTCAGGGGGAGCTCTTGGATGTGCTGCTGTTGAGCTGCTGTCCCAGGGCGTGAAGGGACCTCAAAGCTCATCTCATTCCACCCCCTGCCATGGGCAGGGACACCTTCCACTAGCCCAGGTTGCTCCAAGCCCCGTCCTTGAACACTTCCAGGGAAGTGGGGAAGTTTTCACACACTGGGACAGCCAGAGCAGCTTCCTCATCACACCCTGAGGTCACTTCCAGCCATTCCTTTCTGCCTCCTCCTCACCTTCCACACCAAAGACCTACAAGAACCCCCCACTCAACACTCTGCCTCCCCTTCCTAGGAGTGTTTAGGCCAGGCTCACACTGCAGGGGGAGCAGGGGGTGTCCTCTTTCAGGCTCCTTCTCTCCTCTGCAGCTCCCCAGGCT
>NW_020885008.1:462880-473890 GCF_003945725.1 Corapipo altera | reverse complement strand
AATGGGTTGGGGTGGAAGGGACCTTGAAGATCATCCAGTTCCACCCCCTGCCATGGGCAGGGACACCTTCCACCAGCCCAGATAGCTCCAACCTGGCCTTGGACACTTCCAGGGATTCCAGGGGCAGCCACAGCTTCTCTGGGCAACCTGGGCCAGGGCCTTCCCACCCTCATGGTAAAAAAATCCCTGAATGATGCTGGACAACAATTAAAACAGATTTATCTGTGAAACCAGATAAATGTTTATGCTTTCCCTCTTTCCCAAGCCTTTCCCTCTCCTGGCTGATGCTACAGAGGGATCTCAGCAAGCTCTGGTTGCTCCCTCCCTTTCTCAGGCTCCTGGATCAGTCTGTCCCCAGGGAACAACTCTCCCCAAAAAAAAAGCTGGTGGCAGCTGGGTCACAGCTCTCTCCACCTGCACAGAAAACCTCTCTCACCAAATCCTTGATGAGAGTCCTAGAGAAGCATCTCTGTGCTCTAAGAGTGATAGAAGATACAACCCAAAATATCAAGAGAAGAAGAGCAGGGAGGCCTCAATCCCGAAGCAAGGCAGGTGTCAGCATTCCAAGGGTTTAATAATCATAAAAATCATAGAAATATGGAACTGTTTGGGGAGAAGAGACCTCAAAGATCATCTCATCCCACCCCCTGCCCTGGGCAGGGACACCTTCCAGTTGTTTCAAGTCCAACCTGGCCTTGGAGCAGCTTCTCTTGGCAACTGTGCCAGGGCCTCACCACCCTCACAGGGAGGAACTTCTCCTGGAAAAAACACCCCCTGTGTCTCTAAATCTCCCTTCCAACCCCAAAAACACCCCCTGTGTCTCTAAATCTCCCTTCCAACCCCAAAAACACCCCCTGTGTCTCTAAATTTCCCTTCTAACCCCAAAAACACCCTGTGTGTCTCTAAATTTTCCTTCCAACCCCAAAAACACCCCGTGTGTCTCTAAATTTCCCTTCCAAGCCCTGCTGTAGAGCCCCAGGGAAGTCATCCCCTGGGGGCTCAGATATATGTGGCAAATCTCCTCAAAGCAGGACCTGCTGAGGATGGTTAAGAAAGCTCAGGGCTCGTGGCCTTTGTTTCCCTGTCTTTCCTTCCTGAGCTTTTCCTTGTGGGATGTTGTCCCTGTGACAGGCCCATCACAGAGATGTGTTCCCAGGCCAAGCCTTGGTCTGGATCATCACTGAAATCATGTTAAGTCAGAAATAATCCCCTCTTGAGTCATAAATGACATCCCCCCATCAGAGGAGCATCTTCACCTTGATGGGAGCAATGGGAGTGCTTTGGGGTCATCCCCCATCAGCTCATCAGGAGATAAAAGCGTTTGGGTTGGAGACTGAAAAATTGGGGGTTCTGTGTTTGACTTTTTACCAAGCTCACACACATTACCTGTGTTTAATGACATTTATCAGCACAAGGTCATCAAACTCATCCCAGTCTGGAGATTCCTGAGCAATTCCCTCCTTCTGCTGCTGGGATGTGAATCCCAGAGCGAGAATGAGCTGCACACTGAGGCTGAAGGAGCAGGTTTTGCAGCCATAGCTTGATCTCAGCCCAGGATCATAAGAAATAACATCAATAAAAGCACTTTGCTCCCCCTTTCTGCATTATTGAAACAGCAGAGAACATGTTATTAAAATCAACATGAAGGCTCTGGTCGGAAAGCTGAGACAAGGAGAGAGGAGAGGGAGATTAAAAGGGAGAAAAGCTGGAAGGGTTTGTGCTGAATGTGCTGTAAAAGAGGCATCAAAGTAAATTGTGACGAGCCCACATCTCCCACACCTTTCAAATCCCACAAGGTCACGACCACCTGGACTGTCAGGAGCCAAAGAGACCTGAAAGATTTCATTAGAAAGCACAAAACTGCTGCTTAGAGAGTCTGGGTTTGCTCCTGAGTGAACCTGGGCCACACAATTAGTTTTGTGCAGCTGAACTCCCTCTGCCCAGGGCACATCAGGGGCTGGGGAGTTCCTGGCCTGAGTCCTGGTCACAGGGCAGACACTGCCCTGGAGGAGCTCTGCAGTTACTGGTTTGTGACTTTGCGGCTAAAGGGACTCGTCTACAGACCCAAAATCAGAGAAACAGAACCTCCCCTTCTTGGAATAATTCATCTTTTCTGTACACTTTTACCATTTCTTCTCCCAGCTGCTTCATCTTTTACAGAAGAGGTTTCCCTAAAGCAGAGAATTATGGAATATCCTGAGTTAGGGGGGACTCACAAGGATCTTTGAGTCCAACTCCTGGCTTTGCACAAGACATCCCCAAAAATCACACCATCTCCTCTCTACGGTTTCTCAGTCTTTGTTTGAATTCCCTTGGATGGGCAGAGCTGGACACCTCTTGGAGCAGCTGAATTTATTCCTTTAAATGTATCTCCAGTGTTTCTTTCCCTTCCTCTCTGAGCAGAACCACACTAATCTTTATTAATGGGACATCTTGTGCACTTCCAACAGCACATTTAGGAAGGATCCAGAGGGTCAAAACACATTTAAGGAGCAGCAGAATTTGGGCCTGGGGCAGTTCAACCACCCACAGTGACCCCCAGGCAGGGGGCTGGAAATCCCAACCAGCACCAGCCTTTTATTGAGTTTATTCCTGACAAAACCCTGGAGCCACTGGCTGAGTTTCCAAGGTAGAACCATCACTGGGGTTTGTTTCATCCATCCCATATGGCTCCAGCTGGATCCCCATCACCCTGAGCAGCAAATCCACACCTGGAGTGGGAGCAGAGCTCTGCCGAGCGCTCTCAAGGAATTCTAAGCCAGGAAGTTGCTTTAATTCCCTGCCCTGCTCCAGCCTGGGCAGATTTCTGTCACACCCAAAGCCAGTTAAGTCAGGAGGGATCACTAAACCCTCCCAGCTGAACGAAGGGACGTCCCCGTGGTTCCTGCTGCCCCTGGGGTGGGACAGGGCTGCCACCAAAGCCCACGACCCCCCTCCTTCCTCTGCTCCGGGGAGGCACAGACACGGGGGTGCTACCGGCACTGACCCCCAGCCCCCTGAAAAAAGCATTTGAAGTGGGTAATCAGCTTCGATTAAAAGCCTTTTGCTGTGGCAGAGGCTCCTGCAATTTGCCTGGAGGGGACAGGAAAGAAGTGGAAGGAGCAGATGTTTGGATTTGCTGCTCGCAGACGGGGCGAGATTTCATTTCATCCCCCTCGGAGCATCTCGTCCTTCTCCCGGCTCCCAAAGCACCTCCCACCTGCATCCTGTCCCCATCCCGCTGCAGAGGCTGCAGGGAGAGGTGGGAGATGGAAAAGGAAGCTGAAAAGGGGGTCAAATACTGAGGTAAATCCTCCCCCCTGCCTATGGTGTTAATGCTGCATGAATAGATGGGCTGAATTGATAAGGATAAATATGTTATTTATCGTGATGCCACAGATCCATCCCAGAGGGGGAGGAGCATCCACAGGGAAAGCACAGTGTGGGTTTGAGTGATGAGGCCCCAAATTTGATGTAATATTGGCAAGTAACTCGTCTGCAAGGCGAGAAAAACCAACCTCATGCAATCCTTTGCCACCTGTATTTGGAAAGAGCTGTTGTTTGGATTATTTCCCTGGGAGGTGCAGCCATTGGAGTCCTCCAGGGATTTCCCTGAAATCCAGACGAGAAAACAAGAGCTGTAAAAATTAACAACAAATCCAAGCCTGTGGTGCTGCTGGGACCATCCCTGGGAGGGGAGAGAATTCCCTCATTTCCCCTGTCTTGCTCCCAAATTAAAATGAATTGATTTATTGGGTTTATTTGGTCTGCAGGCTGTTAATCCACAGCAAATTCCTCTGGTCCTATGAGTTCTCCCACCTCGAGACACTCAATCAATCCTTGGGACAGATCATTCCAGCAGCTCAAATATTCCCTCTCCATCATGGATATATCCCAATCCACCTCTGCAGGTGCATCCCAAACCCAGTGCTCCTGGGGGCTTTGGGACCTTGCTCCCAACCTGATCCCAGCAAGGGACCAGGGAATCACCCAGGGAGCTCAGCAAGGGAAAAAAACCATCAGTTTATTGGGGAAGAATTAATGGAGTGGTTGGGAAGTGGGAGAGAGAGGGGAAGAGCATGAGGTGGAGCCCTGGATGATGGAGCAGGACCCCAACGGGACCCACTGGGATGATGGAGTAGGACCTCAACAGGACCCCTGGGGTGATCAAGCAGGTCCCCAGCAGGAACCTCTTGGGATAATGGAGCAGGACTCCACCAGGAGCTCTGAGATGATGGAGCAGGTTCCCAGCAAGACCCCCTTGGGATGATGGAGTGTGAACTCCTGGAATGATGGAACAGGACCAAAGCAGGACCACCTGGGATGATGGATCAGGACTCTGGGAAGATCCACTGGGATGATGGAGCAGGACCCAGCAGGATCCCCTGGATGATGGAGCAGGACCCCTGGGATGATCAGTGCCCCTGCTTATTAACCCCCTGCTCCCTCCTCTTTAAGAGGCACCAGCACAAGCTCTCCTCCCCCAAAAACTCTCGGCCTCAGGACATCCAGGAACTCTTCAAACACCTGCCCTTGTTCAGTCTGGCAGACAAAACCCCCTTTATTTCCAGGTCCCTACTCCCATATTCCATGGGAAGCTGCCCTTGGGCACATCAGGGCTCTGTCTTTGTTTGACTTGCACACTCCTGGCTTAAGGAATAAGAATCTCCTTTTATCTTCTCCCCCACCAACCCCATCCAAGGTTTATGAGATCCAGGAGCCCCCAGCCTTCTGATTACACCTGGAATTCCAGCCCAGCTCCCTCGACCCCCAGGAAAATCAGCTAGGAGTCTTTGTGTAGAGGTACATCACGGAGACCAGCAACTCCATAGACACAAACCTATTAAAATGCAAATATCCAGGCAAGGAAGTGGATGTGAGGGAATCACTGAGGGGAGAAAGGGGCTCAAAGCAGCATCTGGAAACAGCTGGCAGAGAGAGACAGATGGGAGGAGCCCAGCTGGGGCTGGGTGGCAGTGCCAGGACATTTGGTCAGACCCATCTGGTCTCCACCCCAGTGGAGTTTAAACAGGGATGTTCCTCTTCCAGAATAACTGCTGGGGAGGACAAGGGGGAGCGGCTTTAAACTGAAAGAGCAGGGTTAGATGGGATATTGGGAAGAAATTCCTGGCTAGGAGGGTGGGGAGTCCCTGGCCCAGGTTGCCCAGTGGAGCTGTGGCTGCCCCTGCATCCCTGGAAATGTCCAGGTTGGAGCAACCTGGGCTGGTGGAAGGTGTCCCTGCCCATGGCTGGGGGTGGGACAGGATGATCTTCAAGGTCCCTTCCAACTCAACCCCTTTGTGATTCTGTGACTCCACAAATTTCAACCCCCAGCACAAGGGAGAGGCTTTTCAAGGCAGAAATGGTGTCTCTGTGTTTGAGCCCCTGAGGCTTCTCCCCCGGCACCTTTTGTGACTGGTTTTGAACTCAAAGACATTTCCAGCCCCCGTAACATCCTGCAGGGAGCAGTTCCACAGGAGAAGCACTTCTCCAACAAGGAACAGTCTCCTGTTGTTTGTCTGAACTTAATTCTTGTACTGGGAAGGGATTGTGAACAACAGCCCCTTGTTCAGCTTCCCCCATACCCTGACCCTGCCCCAGCTCCTTTTCAATGCACACTTTGCGTGGCCATGCCAGGAAAGAGGGCACCAAGTCCTGTGCCAGCGTGCCAACATCCCCCTTCTCGGAGCAAAACCCCAG
Organism: Corapipo altera; assembly: GCF_003945725.1. NCBI lineage: Eukaryota > Metazoa > Chordata > Aves > Passeriformes > Pipridae > Corapipo > Corapipo altera. The sequence goes on along the minus strand of NW_020885008.1, from coordinate 468,211 downwards.
CCAGGACAATGACTTATTGATCAGGAAAGGGGAGAGGAGGTGATATTCCAACCTCACGGCCCTGCAGCTCTTCCACAACCACCCACAGCTGCCGTTTTTCCATCCCTGGCCAGTCGTGTCCCCAGCAGCAGGTACAGGCTGGAAGAGCAGCAAAAGGTCAAGTGCTGGGTTGTGCTGCCCAAGCCCAGCTGGCAAAACTCATCCTTGGCTGCCAGGCTGCCCCTGGAGCCCCAGGCTGGTCATTCAGCCAGCTGAAAGGTTATTAAGGCTTTAACAAAGCTCAGAAATTAATCTGCCAAGCTCTTGATCCCAAAGTTCCCCATCCAGCAGCATAAAAGGGTTAATTAAGCGTTGGTGGTTTTGAGCAAACAGCTCAGCGGTGGCTCTGGAGCTCACTGGGGCAACAGGAATTTTCTAAAGAGGATTTTTCTAATGGATCCCCAGCAGTCACTTGGGGAAAAAAAATTGTCTCTCTTGTGCTGCCAGAAAATGTTCCCAGTGAGCAGAGAACTGGAGGGCTCGTGGGATCATCTCAGCACAGGGATGAGCAGGACTTTGTAACACCACTGGAGATTTGTGCTCTGGCCCAGCACAAACTGGGGCTGTGGAGGCAAAGGAAAATTGTTTCCATGCCTGTCTCTCTGTCGGAATCACAGAATATCCTGAGCTGTAGAACATGATCTCGCTGACACTGCTGATGTGCTGGGTAATTGCAGGCATCCATGGCCAGGGGGGATGATTGGCCCTGGAGGGTCAGGGAATTAAGAATCTCTACCATATAAAGCAGAAAAAAAGAGTGTGAAGCACAAAAGTCCTGATTTCTGTGTAGTGACGTATAAATACAGCACTGGGTTGGTTCACGGTCTCATTGGAGGTCACACAGAATCCCAGAATATGCTGAACTGGAAGGGACCCCCAAGGCTCATGGAGTCCAACCCTCAGCCCTGCACAGGCCCAGCCCCAAGAGTCACCCCCTGTGCCCCAGAGGATCAGCCAAAGCCTCCTGGAGCTCTGGCAGCCTTGGGGCTGTGCCCACTGCCCTGGGGAGCCTGGGCAGTGCCCAACCAGCCTCTGGGGGAAGAACCTTTGCCTGAGATCCAACCTGAGCCTGCCCTGACACAGCTCCAGCCGTTCCCTGGCTGCTGTCCCTGCTCCCCCAGAGCAGAGCTCAGTCCCTGCCCCTCCTCTGCCCCTGCCCAGGAATTGGAACTGCACTGAGGTCTCCCCTCAGTCTCCTCTGCTCCAGCTGAACACACCAAGTGCCCTCAGTGTCCTCACACACCTTCAAATCCAGGCCCTTCCCCATCTCTTTGCCCTCCTTTGGACACTCTCCAATGGCTCAATCCCTTCCCTCCATTGTGTCCCCCCAAACTGCCCCAATGTTGAGGTGAGGCCACCCCAGGGCAGAGCAGAACAGGACAATCCCCTCCCTGATGCCCCCAGGACAGGGTTGGCCCTCCTGGCTGCCAGGGCACTGCTGACTCAGGGACAACTGGCCCTCAGTCCAGCTTGCAGGAGACACCACCCCAGCAGCACATCCAGGGTCACCTCGGGCTGTTTGGGGCCCGCGGAACGAGGCCCTGAGATGATGGTGTGGAGTTCAGGAGCCTGAGCTTGATGACTCTCCCTCCATCCCTCTGCAGCCCCCACATGGCCTCTCTTCATTCCCAGTTTGGTCTCTGACTCCCAGGATCAGGAGCTGCCAGTGCCCAAGGTTCACAGCACAACAGGCATCTCCTCTATGCCCACAGGGCACGGGGGCCCAGGGAAAGGGGAATTCCTGCCCCCTGGGGCACTGGGCTTGTTGACATTGAGCTTTTGGGGAGGGGAAAAAATCCAAGGCTTTTGAACTTTTCATAGGTAGGTAATTCCTGGTAGTTCAGCAAAATGATTTGGTGAAGCTTCACATCAGATGCATCAGGGAGGTTCTGTGAGTCACAGAATCAGGGAATGGTTTGGGTTGGAAGGAACCTTAAAGCTCATCCAGTGCCACACCCTGCCATGGGCAGGGACACCTTCCACTAACCCAAGTTGCTCCAACCTGGCCTTGGACACTTCCAGGGATCCAGGGGCAGCCACAACTTCTCTGGGCAACCTGGACCAGGGCCTCCCCACCCTCACAGCCAACAATTCCTTCCCAATATCCCATCTATCCCTGCCCTCTGGCAGTGGGAAGCCATTCCCTTTGTCCTGTCCCTCCATCCCTTGTCCCCAGTCCCTCTCCAGCTCTCCTGGAGTCCCTTTAGGCCCTGCAAGGGGCTCTCAGCTCTCCCTGGAGCCTTCTCTTCTCCAGGGGAACCCCCCCAGCTCTCCCAGCCTGGCTGCAGAGCAGAGGGGCTCCAGCCCTGGAGCATCTCCGGGGCCTCCTCTGGACTCTCTCCAGCAGCTCCACGTCCTTGTGCTGTTGTTCCCAGGGCTGGGGCAGCTCTGCAGGGGGGTCTCACCTGAGGGAGCAGAGGGGGAGAATCTCCCCCTTCCTCTGCTGCCCACGTGTGCACAACAAAAGGAATATTAAAAGTCTCCAGATGAAGTGATTAATGGCCCATCCAAATCTCACCTCATTCTCAAAAGCGACCTTGATCTTCTCTTCTCAAAACTGATTTTTTTTCTCCTCCAGGTTTTTGGAAAAGTTGTGTTACCTCTCAAACCCACAGTGCAAACTCAAGAAGCTCCTCAACGTTTTTTGGCCAGCCCAGTGGACCAAATTCCTCAGACAGGGAATGTGATCAGTGCAAGGACATGTCTGGGCACACAGGACACTGCTCCTGTCCCCGAGCCTTGTGTCTCACCCCCTAAATCATCTCAGCTGGGCTGAATCCCAGCACATTCCTGACTTTCCTGTGAGACAAGGAGGTGGCAGGAGGTGCCAGGCTCCCCAAACTCCTGATTTCCCCATACAGCAGATGGCTGAACTGCCTGGATGAGGCTTGGAAAAATAACCCATGGCTGGATGTCCAGAGCAACTTCCCCCTCGGCACTTCATTAGGAAACCGATAAATAAAAGTCATTGTTGCTCAGTGAGATTTTTCCATCTCCTCCAACTTCTTAATCACATCAACATTAATTATTGGTGCTCACATTGTCCTGTTTTATGGGTTTCAGTGGTTTGACTGTTCTTTTGGAGCTGCTCTAAAAGGTGAGAGGAGCCTTTGAAGCCGCTCAAATGGGAAGATCCAGGCAGCAGTTTTGTTAAAGTTGCTTCCTCTTCACACTCAGCTTCATTTTCTCATCGGGGCTGGGTCTTCTGAAGGCATTTAATTGCAATTTAATCTTCCTGCCTTCTCCTTTAGTACATTTTGCTGCAGTTCATGGGGTTATATTTGCCAATTCATTAGTGGCCTGGCTGATATTTGACATTTTGCTGTAGGGAAATGCAGGTGTGTGCTCTTTCACATTTGGAGCGTTTCTTAATGAGATTTTAGGGGCTCTGGGCTGGGAATTCTGATTTGATTTTATTTTTAAATTCCAATGTTTACTTCAGGGAAACTTTGGGGCATTTTTTCTTGAATTTGCTGATGATGGGAGGGAAGGGAAATCAATGGAAAACAGCAGCAACATTTTTAAGAGGAGGGACGTGCAGCTCCCTCCTGCCTCAGGAACTCGCAAGGATTAAAAGGCAGGAGAGTTTCTTGGTTCAAAAACCCCAAGTCTTTTTCCAAGATTTCTTTTTTCCCCCTCAAGGATCATCCTGGGCTCTGCTGGAGGAGTTTCTCTGCCAGCTGGTTTTTGCTGTTATCACACCCAGTAGACAGGGAAGGCTTTGCAAAAAAAATTCCCACCCGTGGCTCAGTGCATCCCTTTGTTACAGCCTTGGGATGCAGCTCCAGCCTTGGCTTTTACTCCAAAAGCGACTCCACGAGGAGCTGGGAGATGGAAAACAGCTTTTTAAGGATGGCTCAGCCCCTCAGCACAATGAACTCCAACATTTTCCTGTTTCCACTTCCCTGCTTTGCCCTGAGCTTGTTCCTTCCCCTCTTGGTACTGCATCCATCAAAGAAATCATAAAGATCGGAACTTTTTTTAACCAGGTTTTTAAAGACAGTTTGAAAAAAAAAACCCAAAAACCACCTAAAACCACTTGAGAGTGGATTTTTCAAGCCCAAAGCTCCCAGCTCCAGGGTGAGCACTGGGAGCAGAAATCCTACAGGAAAAACTCAGCAAATCCCAAAGGGAAAGGGCACATGGAAGGGTGGGTAAGCCCTGGAATGAGCTGCCCAGGGCAGTGGTGGAGTCACCATCCTAGGAAGTGATAAAAAAACCAGTGGATGTGGCATTCCATGATGCAGTTTAGCAGGAATTAGTGTATTTTTTCTGGAAGTGTTTTTCCCTGGAAGTGCCCAAGGCCAGGTTGGATGTGGCTCTGAGCAGCCTGGGCTCTGGAAGGTGTCCCTGCCCATGGCAGGGGCTGGAACGAGGTGATTTTTAAGGTCCCTTCCCACCCAAACCACTCCAGGATTTCATGATCTGGAACAAAGTCGTTGTGTGCACACAGAACCCCTGGGTGGGCACAAAGCTCAAACAGAGGGAAATTTGGGACCACCTTGGGAAGAGCCAAGTGGGTTTTATCCAAGTCACCATCCTTGGAAGTGATAAAACAACAAGTGGATGTGGCACTCCATGATGTGGTTTAGTGGGAATAGGGGTATTTTTGCTGGAATTGCCCAAGGCCAGGCTGGATGTGGCTCTGAGCTCCCTGGGCTGGTGGAAGGTGTCCCTGCCCGTGGCAGGGGGTGGGACAAGATGAGTTTTAGGGTCCTTCCGACCCAAACCATTGCGTGATTTGGTCAAAAATTGAACTTGATGATCTTGGAGGCCTTTCCCAGCCTTTCTGATTCCCTGATTGTGTGATTAAAATGGAGTTTTCTGGATTTTGGCAGCAGCTTCAGCCCCATTTCACAGCTCATTCCCTCCCTGGCCAGCACAGAGAGCCCTGCAGAGCTGCTGGGGCAGGAGCCACTGCACACAGGCCCAGCCCCTATTTTGTGCTCATTAGCAGAAATGCACAGTCAAAAATGCAAAAGTTTGAAAATACCAGAAATTAAGGCTGCCTTCAGCTGCCTAATTAGGCCCCTGGTGAGCAGGGATGGACTCCCAGTATTAATCACCCTCCTACAACACTCCAGCCTCTGGTGCTGTTGCAGCTTTTTTGTTTCTTGAATTACAAAGTATTTCTTTTCTTGATGACCTTTGGCAAAGCACAGCTCACCTTCCATATCCCCCCTTCCATAAATCCCCTTCCATATACCCCCTTTCATAAACCCCCTTCCATAAATCCCCTTCCATATACCCCCTTCCATAAATTCCCTCCCATAAACCCCCTTCCATAAATCC
>NW_020885008.1:460319-462870 GCF_003945725.1 Corapipo altera | reverse complement strand
TTCCACAGACCCCCTTCCCTAAATCCCATTCCACAGACCCCCTTCCATAAATTTCCTTCCACACACCAGGACCTTCCTGTGCCCTTTTCCCTGCAAAAAAACAAAGGCCCTGTGAGAGAATCAAATGTGCTTTTTTTTTTTTTTTTTGGCAGGAGCCAGAGGCTGGTCGGAAACGGTCCCTAAATGCCACTGGCACAACTGGCACCTGGAAGTGCATTTTGTCTGGCAGGAAGGGTTGTGGGATTTATTGGAATTTCTTTGCTCCAGAGCTCTGTCCACGTAAGGAATGTTTAATTTTGCTGCCTCTCCTCAAAGGCAGCACGAGGCAGAGGTTTCCCCCAGCCCTATGGCACTGAGCACCAAACTTGCTCTTGGGGTGACCTGAAGCTCTTCCAGGGTTTTTTTTTTTTTAGACTGGAGAAACACTTGCAGATCCCAGAGATCCCAATAAGAGCCCATTAAATAGGAGCAAACTCCCTAATATCCTGTTTTTCCTTGCTGCCTTAAGCCAAAGGGAGAAGAAAGGCTGGGAAGAAGCATCTCCAGTGACTTTGTTCCTGGAGGGGATGGCAGCAGTGGGAATTTGCCTGCAGGCAGGAATGCAGTGAGGCTTATTTGGGTTTTAGCTGTTGGGATGAAAGGCAGAGCTGTTCCTGCAAGGACAGTTGAGCTTTTCCTGCAGATCCAGCCAGGCAGCAAAAAAAAAAAAAATCAGGTTGTGCTGAACTGTGACTTTGGCCAGATGAGCTTGGCAGGGAGTGTTATTTTGTGGTTAAACTGAGGCATCCAGGGCCTTTTATCAACTCTATTCACCACATTTAATTATGAGAGACTCATAAACTATGCATCTTCTCTGATTTATGTATTTATATAAGTATATATATGTATATATTATATATAATATATATTATATATAATATGTACTGTATTATATATATTATCTATAAAAATATACACTTTTATATATATATATACACACACACATGGGTTTTTTCTCCTTATGCACCAAGAGGTAAAATCAAGTGATTCTTGGTGCTCACATTGTCTTGTTTTATGGGTTTCAGTTCTCTGACTGTTCTTTTGGAGCTGCTCTGAGGTGAGAGGAGGCTTTGGAGCCGCTCAAAGGGGAAGATTCAGGCAGCAGTTTTGGCAAAGTTGCTTCCTGGCTGCAAAGCTCAGAGTGACAGAGAAATGGAGCCCTAAAAAGTGTAATATTTAAACTGGCCAGTTAAGCAGGTTTAGAAAGGGGTGGGAGGTGGTTGGGAGGTGGGTTGGGCACAGAGAGATCCTGCAGTCCCTGAGGGGACACAGGAGCTGTTGGTGGTGGGGAGGAGATGGAGAGGGAGGGATAGGAGAGCAGCTCTCAGCCCCCTGCCATGGCTCGGGGCAGATTTTGGGGTGAAACAAGTGGTTCCAGACCAGACACAAAGAAATCTTCCTGTCTGATTTTTGGGGTGAAACAAGCGATTTCAAACCAGACATATAAACTCTTCCTGTCTGATTGTGGGGTGAAACAAGTGGTTCCAAACAGGAGAGAGGGTCAGAGGGGCACCTGGGCACCATCAGTGATGCCAAACTGCACCAGAGGGGGAACCCAACAATATTTCACAACACCACAGAACCTCAAAATCCCAGAAAATGCTGAGCTGGAAGGGACCCCCAAGGATCCTGGAGTCCATCCCTTATCCTGTCCCCAAGAGCCACATTTCTGCAGAGCCAAAAGGCCCCGTGCCCCATTCCTGACTCCAAATCCTGGCTCTGGGGGGGGGATTTGGCTCCCAATATCTGTGCAGAGCCAGGCAGTTCATTGGGTTGTTGCCTCTGCAATGGAGCTTCACCTCTGAACACGGCAGAAGTGGAACCTCCGTTCAGTCATTAACAGAACTCTGAGAGCTCAGCCATTAATTGAGAGCCAATAATGCTTTTCCATCCCAGTGACTCGGGGAATTGTTCCTGGGAAGGCCCAGACTTGCATCCTCATCTCCCTTCCCCAGGCAGTGACCAGGAGCTGGACCTTCTATCATTTCCCACACCTTTGGATCAGGGGATTTGGGATTTGCTGCTTGTTGTTCACTCTTAGGAAAATGTAACAAGTCTGCCCGGGCTCTTTAAAGCTAATGTTGCATGAAATGCAGGAATAAACCAAAGCAGGCAGGTCCAGGAGTACAAACATCCCAGCAAACTGCTCTCCCATCACCCTGGCTCTTCCAAATGGGTTTATTATGTAAAATGGCTCGGTCTGGAGAAAACTCACCACTGCCAACACAGCAGTACCAGGCAGGGATTTAATTCCTTATTTAGATAGGAAATTTAAAGGAAATCACACCAGACCCAAGCAAACCCCTGACAGGACTTGTCACCACCTCGTTCCCAGACTGAGGAAGTGCTGAAAATTGACTTTTTTTTTTTATTACAGGAAGGTTTAATTTACTCCAGGGGCTTCTCATCAATAGGAATTAGTGCCAAGAGACCTGTCTATGGATTAACCCTTGGGAACAGCCCTTTTTATACCTGTACCACCCTTGGGGAGAGGTTATTACAGTTATTGAAC
>NW_020885008.1:438681-460309 GCF_003945725.1 Corapipo altera | reverse complement strand
CTTCACCACCTTGAATTTGAAGTGGGTGAAGCGTCTGGCACAGCTCTTGCTGTCCCTGATTATTCCAACACGTTTGTTCCTCGGATCTGGGCATTTTATGGGGTTTTTTTCAGCCTCACTGCAAAGTGGCACCTCATGTTTGGTAATAAAGCTGGCTGGCCGTGGCTGAAAGCTGCTCTTCTTCTTCATCCTTCATCCCCTGCTGCCAGCAACTGTTTCCATGTGCCTTCATTACAGAAAGGAGGGGAAAAAAAGCACCAGGTTTATCAAATCTCACCCAGGGTGGCAAAAATCTTGGCATGAGCCTCGTCACGACTCCTTTTTTTTTTAAAAATTTTTTTTTATTTTAAGCTTTCAATGAATTAAAGAAAAAACACCCACGTTCCTCACAGGCTGAAACTCAATTCTGGACCTTCTTTGCTTCTGTTCAGAGCTCTCCTGCTCCCTGGGGGGGTGATTCCTGCCCTGAGCCTTGCATTGTTTTTTAATAAAACAGAGCAGAAAAGTCCAAATTCGTCCCTTCAGAGGACAGGGATGGACTTGATTAATTTTAGTGAGATCAGAGGGATATTACTGTTAATTCATCTACATATTGGAGAGGTGGCCAGCATTTTCTAGAGGACACATTCAGGTGTGAGCTGTCACAGCCCATGGCCTTTAATTGCTGGTGTCACTGAGTAATTCCAGGGATAAAGGTCTCCAAAGATTAACATCTCACAGCCTGTTCAGAAAAGGAGAGAGCTGAGCATTAAAATAACAAGTTCAGTTTCCCCACCCTGAAAATGTAGATGCTTATGGGTTTTTTTTCCATAGGGAAAAGTCACCTCTGTGCATGGATTTATTCCATATAATAATATATATTATAATATATAGAATAATATATATTATATAAAATATTATATAAAATATTATATATTATTCTATACATGATATTATATATTTTAGAAATTATTATATTATACATTTTATTATATATAGTATATTATATTATTCTTATAATAATTATATTATTATAAAAATTATATTATATTTTTATTATATATAATATATTATATTATATATTTTATAAAAATTATATAGAACATACATTCTATAAAATATATCAATTATATAAAATATATAATTATATATATGATAATGTTGCACAAACCCACCAACACACCTCATGCAGCTGTAAATTTGATTGCCAAAGGACTGATTTCACAATATTTAAAGGTTGTTTTACCACGCAGAATGGCTCAAATCTGCTCAGCAGACTGTGAAACTCTGCAAACGGGCACTCAAGAAGCCTCAGCACAGGGGGGAGCAGCTCCCTCAATCCCTGAACGGATGTCTGGGAGCACCAGGGGGATTTCCTGGCAGTTTTTTACACCAGGACTGGTTTTGGCTGAGGAAGTGCCAGAGATTGTCACGGCCTTGTCTTTCTGGATGAGACGCTTCCACGTTTCTGGAGCTGGCAGCACACAGGGATCCTCCCCGAGGCCCAGGGGATCACCAGGAAAAGAGAGGAGCTCGTGGTTGGCATCTTAAAGCCCAGAGGCTTCCAGAGTCCCCCAAGCCCCCCATGACCCCGTAAATCCAAAAAACTGATGCAAATCAGCTCCTTCCCATTCCCCTTCACATTTCTGACATGAAAACATCACAGAAATTAAGGCTCCTCACATCATGAAGTTGAGCTGCAGAGGAATTTGCTGCTGGGTGCTCCAGGGCAGAGCCATTTCCAGCAGGGAGAGGAGGGTGTTTGAGGGAGAGATCACCCTAAGGCAGGAGCAGCACCTTGTTTGCACAGGGAAAGCACAAGGAGGCAGAGGGATGTTGTGTTCCAGCTCTTTGTGACACAGAGGTGGGTGATGCCAGGGCAGCTCCACAAGCCCAGAGGCTCCTGTGGAGTCCCCCAAGACCCTGTAAATCACACTCTGAGCGGATGAACTGCTTCAAGTCAGCTCCTTCCCACTCTCCCTCACACTTTTGGGATGAAAATATCAAAGAAACGAGGCCTCCCCATGTGCTAAAGTCAAACTGCAGAGGAACTTCTCCTCGGTCAGAGCAGTGGGTGTGCCAGGGCAGCACCATTTCCAGTGGGGAGGAGAGGGTGGCTGTTCAAGGGAGAGATCCCCCTAAACCAGCAGCAGCACCCTGCTTGCACAGGGCAAGTCTGAAGAGAGGCAGAGGGGTGCCCTGCTCCAGCTCCTTGTGCCACAGAGGGGGGGTGCCAGGGCAGCAGCTCCACGTTGAACAGCCACAAGGAGGGACAAATTAACTCCAATCACATCCTCCCTTCCACCCTTCCCTCCTCGGGGAACATTCCAGGCCCCTGAAGATGCAGCAGAGCTCCAGGGGTGGGATAACTCCTGGGCCACACAGTTGGGGGCTGGGGGCACCTCAGAGCAGCAGGGAAGAGCTGTGTGATCCCCAAACCAAATCCTAAAGGTGCTGGGCTCTTATGGGCAGGATCAGTGTCCCCAGCTATGGCTGTTCTTCATCCCAACATCTCCCCAGTGAGTCCCAGCTGGCAGCAGACACTGTGCCCTGGAGGTTCATCTCCACCTCCCCACCCAGAGCCAACCACACTTTACAGAATCCTTTTAGAATCCCAGAATGTGCTGAGCTGGAAGGGACCCCCAAGGATCATGGAGTCCAACCCTGAGCCCTGCACAGGCCCAGCCCCAAGAGTCACCCCCTGTGCCCCAGAGGATCAGCCAAACCCTCCTGGAGCTCTGGCAGCCTTGGGGCTGTGCCCACTGCCCTGGGGAGCCTGGGCAGTGCCCAACCAGCCTCTGGGGGAAGAAGCTTTCCCTGAGATCCAACCTGAGCCTGCCCTGACACAGCTCCAGCCATTCTCTCTTATCTCCCTGCTTTTAGTCCTATTTGGATCCACAGTATTTTCCCAAACCTCACCTCGTTACTGACACCCAAACCCACACTGTTCCCTCCTCCCTTCCCCAGGGATTTAAGTGCTGTCATTAAGGGGCTGTTATTAAAGCTCCATTACTTTTACAAAACGAGTGACAGATCAGCTCGTGCTCCTCTCTGAAGTGCTATAAATAATTAAACTTCAACTAGACTTGTCAAAATAAACGAGCAGAGGAGACTTTGCTCTGTGGTGCCTTTGATTTTGTTTGTGTCTGTTGCCTCTTTTATTTTGTTCTCTTGCTAAACAGCAAAAACGGGGGGAGTGGAGCGAGGAGGCTCTGCCACCAACCTTGCTGCTGTTCCACAGGGACTGTCCTAAATCCTGCCTGGCCAGAAAGTTTGGTGTCTTCTGCCCTGTCTTGGAGGGAGTTTGGTAGCCAGGCACCTCATCCTGGCAGTGTCACATCAGGAGACGAAGCAGAGCTCCTTCTGGAAGGTGCGTGGATCCTCCTTAGTCACTTGGAATTTAAATACCTGACAAATCCAACCTTCTCTGCATGAGTTACCCACAAAGCAGTGGAGATGATGCTTTTCCCCAATTTTTTGTTCATTTACAGGTTGACCAGCAACTCAAATTGCTGTGCAAGGACCTCATCCCAAATCTGCCCCAGGACCACACTCTGAGTCCAGCCTTGCCTCCCTCAGCCTGGCTGGGCACTGCAGAGCTGGGGACATCAGGCACCCCCAAAACACCAACTAGGGGCAGAATTAAACGGGGAAAACACATCCCAGGAGTGGGAACTTCCTGAGGTTCAGCAAGGCTCAAAGCCAGCCCAGTTCCCAAACTGCCTCCCTGGGCAGCTCAGTGCCACCTCCACCCACGTCACACCGAGTCCTTGCTCTGCACTTCTCGCTCACACAAAATGGTTCCAACAGCCCTTTGGATCTCTGTTAGTTGTAAAAAAAACTGCTGTAAAGGAACAAATGCGAGGCAGGGAACGAACTGGAGTCTCCTGAATAGGGTTTTGATCTCCTTAATGGCACCAATAGGCTTTTAACAAGCAGCAAGAGAGCAGAGGATCCTCGCTGCTCACACGGCTCTTGAAAAGGGATCTGCCTTGCCAAGGCACGAGCGAGAGCTCTGGGTTGTCCTCTCCAACACATTATGCTGCAGAACCCATTCAATTCTCTCAGTCCCGTGGTGCAACTCCTCGGACTCCCTGGGGGGTTGATTTTTTCCCCTCCTGGAAGCCAGTCCTGGTTCCTGCTCAGTTCACACCCCGCTGCACCACTGCCCTCCACTGCCACCATCTGCACCAGGAATTCCTGTTCCCATCCCGGAACTCCTTCCATCCCTGTCACACAAATGTGGACAGACACTACAGGACAATGTGGGAGATGCTGGTGCAGGAACTCCGGAAGGTTCCAGGAGGAGGAGGAGGCTCTGCTGAAAGGATCACACAAGGATGGAAATCCCTGTGTGCCAAACCTTCTCTCTGCCCCCAAATCTGCGTCTTCTCCAGTGGATTGTGGATCCTGCTCAAGGAACTTCATCCCTGGGTCTGCTGATCCTTCCCACTCACCCCAGAGTGGGGGACAGATCTTCTTTGGGGCTGGAGTTGTTAAAAACTGCTGCTCTCGCTGACTAAAAACCAGCCCAGAGCTGAGGGCAGGGGTGTCCTGGGACAGGAGAGCAGCCTGGGGTCAGTGCCTGCAGCAGGCATGGAAAAGAGCATCCAGCTGGGAATGGGAACAGCTCCTGCCCAGTTTAAATGACACAAGAAAAGGGGGAATTTTCAGCTGGGAGCAGGAGCTGCAGCATTTCCAGGAGCAGCACCCCATGGACATAGCTGCAGGGGGGAGGTGTTTTGGGGAATTTGGGAGGGTCTCAGGAATTTCAGGACACTGATGGTGGGTCACCTCTGCCCACAGGTGATGACACTTCTCACTCCTGCTCCTCTCCAAAGAGCTTCTCCTCACCTGAGCTGTTTAAGATAATCTCTTCCTTTTACAGGGCCCAGGGATTCAGAGAAGGACTGAAAGGAAGATCCTAAAACATCCCAAACACAGGAGTTAAAGGAGAATGACTGTCCCTGAAGAGGTAACTTTAGCCAACGCCAAGGAGCTGGATCTGCAGAAGGGAAGGACAAAGAGAAGGGAGAGGCTCCTACAAAGAGGAGATTCAGATCAAGAATGGACTGCAAGGGATTCCTCATGTTCAGGCAGCCTGAAGCACTTCAGGGAGTGGCTGAGCTGCCAGAGAGGCAATTCCAGAAGCTCTCAGCCCCTGCCACGGCTGTCAGATTTTGGGGTCAAATAAGTGATTCCAAACTAGATCTAAAGAAATCTTCATGTCAGAATTTTGGGGTGAAACAACTGGTTCCAAAACAGAGGTAACAAAATCTTCCTGTCTGACTTCGGGGTGAAACAAGTGATTCCAAACCAGAGATAAGGAAATACCCGTGTCTGGTTTGGGGGTGAAATGAATGGTTCCAAACCAGAGATAAGGAAATACCCATGTCTGGTTTTGGGGTGAAATGAATGGTTCCAAACCAGAGATAAGGAAATACCCGTGTCTGGTTTTGGGTTTGAAAGAAGTGGTTCAAAGCCAGACATCAAGAAATCTTCCTGTCTGATTTTGGGGTGAAACGAGTGGTTCCAAACCAGGCATAAAGAAATCTACGGGAAACAGGTGGATTTTCCCAGCCGTGGGAAATGAAGGGAACCTTTCCCCATCTCCTGCTCCACGTGGAAGATGAAGGGCGCCGGGGAGATGAGCTGTTCTCTGAACCCAGGCAGGTTGTTAGACGCTATTAGCATTAATTATCCCAGGCACCTCCACCAGTAATCACCAGCCAGCAGCCCCAGGGCCACCCTTGCTTTTCTCTCCCTCTAATTTCCTAATTGGAGGGGAGGAAAGGGGGAAGGAAAATCAGGGCTGAAGTGGGAATCGCTGCGCTGATCTTCCGAGCGCTAATTGCGTGTTTGCTCGGGAGGGAGGGGAGGAGGGTGGGCAGCGCAGGGTAATTAGTGCCCATCACAGAGGCAGCTCCTGGAAGGCTTCGGGGGTGGGGAGGGCTCTGCAGGAAAAGGGAGAGCTCGAGCATTGTGCTGCTCACCCCAAATACCCTCAGCCCCTCTCCTCTGGGGGCTCAAGAATAGAGATTTTAGGGAGAAATCGTTCTCTGGGAGGGTGGGGAGGCCCTGGCCCAGGTTGCCCAGAGAAGCTGTGACTGCCCCGGGATCCCTGGAAGTGTCCAAGGCCAGGATGAAGCAACCTGGAAGGTGTCCCTGCCCATGGGAATGGGATGATTTTTAAGGTCCCTTCCCACCCCAAAGCATTCTGGGATTTGTGACTCTCAATTAGCCTCGTTCAGAGTTAATTATTTGTATTTTAGAAGCATCCCCTGATGTTCTCTCTACCTGGCCATGGTTGGGGATGTTCCAGTTGCATCTTCCCAAATTCCCATCTGCAGGAAGCTGGTCACCTGCCCTTTCTCAAGGGTGGGCAGGAGGGACCGGGGGCTAATAAATATTTATATAAAAGCGAGATAAACCCGTGTGTGTCCCTCCCCTGCTCTGCTGCTGCCTGGGCTTCCCCCTGTCTTGTCTCTGTGTGTTCAGTTCCTCTCTGCTTCACGCAATCCTCTTTTTTATTTATTTATTTTTTTAATTTCACCTTTCCCCGTGTCAGATTTGTTTTGTTAACATCCTTTTCATCCTGGAACTCTCACCCCCTAATCCCCCAGCTTAGCTCCCCTCTTTGGATCACACACAAACATTTTCAAGTGGATTATCTTTGCCATCGTTGTGGTTTTCAAGGGAAGCCTTTGGACTTAAGACCTGTTTCCTGGGGGACCCCAGAGGAGAAAATCCTCCCTATTTTGACAACCAAATGTGAATAAATAACCCTTTGAGTGCAATTTTCCCACCAATTTTGTATCTGCCTCCCGGGGGCTTCCCCTAAAGAGTGTTTATTTAGGATGTCATGTGAGACCATGTCAAAAGCTTTGCTGAAGTCAAGATACATCACAGCTGAAGCCCCCCCCATCCATTCACCAGCCCAGTTACCCCGGCAGGGAAAGAAATCACATTGCTTTGACAAGGTTTGTTTGTAACAAATTCCCGGTGGCTGCTTCTTATCACTTTATTATCCTCCGGGTGCTTAGAAACTGCTTAATGGTTTGTTTGAGGGTCTTTTGGAGGATGGAAATCAGCCTGGCTGGGCTTCCAGGCTCTGGCTCTGTCAAACAGATGTTTGATTTGCCTTCTCAGGTCCTCCAGCACATCCCTGGGCACTGCACTTCCATAAGTGCCTGGAATTCACTGTGGTGGTAGAACCTGCCTTCCCTTCTCCTCCCTGTTTGGGTTAGTCATGAAAAGCTTTTAGTTGTCTCAGTAGGAATGAAGAAAAAGAAGATATTGCAGCCTCCTCTCCTTCCTTCTTCATCAAAAGAATGAGGGAATCATGAGATGGTTTAGGTTGGAAAAGCCCCCTGAGATTATCGAGTCCAACTGTTAACCCAGCACTGCCAAGGCCACCACGGAGCCAAGTCCCCAAGTGCCACATCCAGGGAAGAAACAGGGTCAAAATATTCCAGCTGGTTGATCTTCTGGGACAGACGTGGAGCTGTTTCATTCCTGCTCTCAAGGTTTTCTCTCCTCTCAACTTTACCTCCCTCCAGTGATGATCCTGACACAGGGGAAGCCTTTTCAACCCTTTGTTTCCCACAGAATCCCAGAATCCTTTAGGTTTTAAAAGACCTTTAAATCACTGAGTCCAACCATCCCCCAGCACTGCCAAGGCCACCACTGTCCCATGTCCCCAAGTGCCACATCCACATGGCTTTGAAACCCTCCAGGGATGGGGACTCCACCCCTGCCCTGGGCAGCTATGCAGGGCTGGACAACCCTTTCCATGAAGAAATTTTCCCTAATATCGCATCCAAACCTCCCCTGGCACAGCTGGAGGCCGTTCCCTCTCCTCCTGTCCCTTGTTCCCTGGGAGCAGAGCCCGACCCCCCCCCGGCTCCCCCCTCCTGTCAGGGGGTTGCAGAGCCAGAAGGTCCTCCCTGAGCCTCCTTTTCTCCAGGCTGAGCCCCCCCCAGGTCCCTCAGCTGCTCTTTTTCCTACAGCCCATTCCCCAGCTCACTTCCATTCCCTGGACACGCTCCAGCCCCTCAGTGTCTTGTTCTGAGGGGCCCAGAAGTGCCCCCAGGATCCGAGATTTGGCCTCACCAGTGCCCAGCACAGGGGGCCAAACTTCAACCATGGTTTAGCCTTTCCTCATCAGCCTGGCTTAGGACTGTTAAAAAATTGAAAAAGAGGTCATTCCTGTGTTGCAGGATTTGTCTGGTGGCTGGAAACACTGAGTGTGTGGCAGGAGGAACCACGGGGGGGAATGGGCAGGATCTGCTCCAGCAGGTTCCTTCTCCTCCTCCTTTTCACTCACACTAATGATGCCACTCAGCTCCTGGAGAGCTTCTCTCCTGGGGAAATTTCGGTAATTTCAGGTCCTAAATTCAGGGAATTTCAGGTCCTACGTCCCCCAAGACATCTCTCAAGATCTAAATCCAAGTTCAACCTTGTAGGAGTCAGGGGACAAACCTCAGGGCACATTTACCCTCTGCGGGGAGTGGGATGTGCAAAGCCCTGCCCAGCTCAGCCTGACCCACCCTGGGCACAGCAGCGCTGGGGCCCAGCTCACACTCACCCTCAGAGGGGTTAAGGAGCTCAAAATCTGCACCACAATAACAGGATCCCAGAATCACTGAGGTTGGAAAAGCCCTCCAAGGTCATCGAGTCCCCCCTGTGCCCGATGCCCACCTTGTCCCCCAGCCCAGGGCACTGAGTGCCACAGCCAGGCCTTCTTTGGGGACTCCACCACCTCCCTGGGCAGCCCCTTCCAGTGTTTAACAACCCTTTCCAGGAAGAAATTCTTCCTGAAAAGGAAATTCTCCCTCAATATTTCACATCCTTGTGCTGTTGCATCTCTTGATCCTGATCCCTCCAGCTCCTCACACAGCAAGCGTGTGAATTATTCTCCTACCTTCTCTGCTTCCCAGGGCACTGAGCAGGCTGGGAGCATCAGGATTCCTGGATGACAGAGGCCTTAGAAATGCAAAGGAGGAATATTCCCTGTCGTGGAAAAGGCTGGAGTGAAAAAGCACGGGCAGAGAGGCAGAAAAACCAAGCACAGAGCAGGAAAACCCAGAGGGGTGTGGGGAGGACAGAGCTGAGCTGGGACTGTCCTTAATGCAGCAAAGCCACAGCACATCAGCTCCAGAGCAGGGAGAAAAGGATGGAATATATCTCATGGAAACAAAATGAGGAGAGTCTGGGACAGCTCAAATTCCTGAGCCCCCACTGCCTCAGCCCCTGTCCTTCTCCTGGCACAGGGACGGGTGACATGTCCTGTTTGCCTCCTGGTGGATCCCAATTTTACAGCATTTGCTGACTCCTAAATCCAGTTCTGATTGACTTTGGATCGACCTTTGCCAAAATTGCCCTTGGATTCTTCCCTGCAGGAATTGAGGTGGGACAGTCTGTTGTCATTTAAAAAAGAAGTCCTTACTAGTAAAATTAATAATTAAACCCAAGTTACTCTTAGGTTGCATTTACACATTTCAATTATATTTTTATTGTACGTATCAACCGCTCTCCTGCCAATGTTTGGAGCAGCCACTCATTTCAAAAAGCAACCTTAGGGAGCCTTCAGGTCCATCAGTGTCAACGTGGGCTTTTATTCCCAAGAAAATAACAGAAACAGCAGAAAATTCCAACTACCACATCTTCTCCATGGGAAAAATTAAGCTCAGGACTCGCATTTCTTTAGGATGGGGTGAAAAATTGGGGGATGGGAGTTAGTTCACAGCTAAATGAGCCACTTCTTTGGCTCTGGGCGAGTCCATCCCGTGCCTTGGGTTCTCCAGGTGGGTATCTGGCGATGCTCCAGCTCACCAGGAATGACTCCAGTGGTGTCCCTGGGCTGCTCTGCCAGCCACTGGCAAAGGTCCCCTGACCTGCCCAGGCCTTCAGGTGGTTTCTCTCCTGCAGATGGAGAGACAAAAAGGCAGCCAGGACTCCAATTGCTGCTCCCTAAATCCT
Source organism: Corapipo altera (assembly GCF_003945725.1). Lineage (NCBI taxonomy): Eukaryota > Metazoa > Chordata > Aves > Passeriformes > Pipridae > Corapipo > Corapipo altera. The sequence continues at coordinate 450,349 of NW_020885008.1, read as the reverse complement.
CCTGCTGTGCTCTGGGTGTCGGGTGCTGCTTGATTTTGCTGGAAAAGGGAATGGAAAAAGGGCCCCAGATGAGCCCCTTTGCTCACTCAGCAAAGTCAGGCAGGTTATCCAAGAAAAACAAGGACATGAGTCCCAATCTCCAAGCCCCATTTCTGCCCCTGAAGACTCTCTTTGCTGCTTTGCAAAGATTTCTCATCATCTGTAGCTAAGCATCTTTTTGATGGCACCATTCAATTCTGCTTTTCTTTGCAACTCATCCAACGCTGGAAAATGGCCTTTATCACACTCGGATCTCTCCTGTTAATGAAATGCCAGGAATTCATTAAGCACAAGGATTGGAGGGGGGTCAGGATGACAAGGAGAAACTCCAGCACAGGAGGAAATCAAGAGGCTGAGCCTTGGAGCAGAATCTGCAGCAGCTGCTTGGAGTGAAGCGTCTCCTGCAGGGACTGGGTGGCACTGGGAGCACTGGGAAGGATGTGGGATCCTTCAGGCTTCCCAAATGAGCTCAGGGTTGGGGTTTGGTGCTCTGGGGGGTTTGCAGGGAAATGCTCACACGGTTTTGGGCTTCTGGGAATAGTTTTTAGGTGGGAGTGGGTTGAAAGAGCAGCTGGGGGGGGAGTGGTGGGAACGGGGCTGGGATGTGGGAGATCCTCCCTGGAGGGGGGAGTTCCACAACCCCTTGTGAAAACAAAGTGTGTCTCTGAAAGAGAATCAGAGAATTACGGAATGACAGCATGGCTTGGGTTGGAAGGGAACTTAAAACCCATCTCATGCCACCCCCTGCCATGGGCAGAGACACCTTCCACCAGCCCAGGTTGCTCCACCATGGCCTTGGACACTTCCAGGGATTCCAGGGGCAGCCACAGCTTCTCTGGGCAACCTGGGCCAGGGCCTCCCCACCCTCCCAGCCAGCAATTCCCTCCCAATCTCCCATCTATCCCTGCCCTCTGGCAGTGGGAAGCCATTCCCTGTGTCCTGTCCCTCCATCCCTTGTCCCCAGTCCCTCTCCAGCTCTCCTGGAGCCCCTTTAGATAAAAAAGACTAATCCTGGAGCAACACTTCCCAGTCCATACACAGCCTGTCTTTCTGGAACACTTCCAAATTCATCCCCAGGCTTTCCCCCGCTTTTCCCACCTGGATCCTGCTTAACCCCACTGGGTTCACCCCCTTCCTGAAGCAGCTGGAGCTCCAGTGTCCCAGAGCAGAGCAGGGAGAGGAAATTCAGGCCAAGGCACCTTTTCCCACCCAGGTTCTGATGCCTCTGGTGGCTCCACGATGCTCCTGTTGCCCTGTTGTCCAAAAGCACTTCCCAATAAACATCCACTGGAGTTCCAGGATGCTGAAAGAGCCTGTTGCCTGCACACAATATTTGCTGTCTGAGCTCAGAGTTACTGCAGGGTTGTATTCAGGTTGAAATGGAGACCAATTTGGAGGGCAATGGTAATTTATGGCTTTGAAAAGAAAGAGGTTTTGCTTTAAAGGATGAGACTCAGAGCAGTTAAAGACCTGCCAGCCCTGAAAGTTTCTAAGAGCTGGTTAAACAGCCCTTAGGAACTATGATTTATAGCTTCTTTGAGCTGCTCTTTCGAGAATATGAACAAAAAGTCTAAAGCAGGTTTGATAACTAAATTTTTCAGGCTAGAAATCCTCAGGGATCACCATAAAAATGTGGAATTTTATGATACAACTTGCTGGCCACGAGCAGCACATGAAAATTTTCAAAAGCAATGAAAAACTCTGGGTTTCTCAGGTCTCCTTTCAGGTAAGGCTGCAATAATCTGAATTTTCCAGCCCACTTGGGAGACTCCTGGGAGTTATCCCATCCTCTCCATGCTTTTAGTGGCTTTATGGCATCACGCCAAGGCAGTGGATAAACCAAGACAACAAATCCGAGGTAACAAATTAACGTGGATTTGCTGAAGGAGCTTTGAAAGAGAATTCAGAAAAGCCTGGGAGGAATGAAAGAGAAAAAAAACTCTGAAAGAAATCAACAGCCTCCAAGTCACTTCTGCTACCACATGACCAAATTATCTCCTAATAGCTCCACGGATTTTTGGGATGGAGTGAAATCAGAGCCAGGCACTCCAGAGTGGGAGCACTGCTGTGCTGCTTAATGAATTCCCAGGGTTTGTACCTGCCTTGTCCCTGGACCACTGTGCCAGAATGTTCCTGGGGGGGAGGACAGGGTGGGGTCAGAAACCTGCTGGAAGTGCTGGTGCCCCCCCAGAGGCTGCAAATGGTTTGATAATCACTGCACAGAGGGGTGGAGGTGGGCACCAGCTTCCATCTGCTTCACCTGCACTGGAAAACAGGGCAGGGACAGGGACAGGGCATTTCTGGAACATGCCCTGTCCATAACAGACTTTAGGATTGTCCATGTGCTCCCTGGCATGAGGCTGTGCCAACAAGAGCTGTCCCAGCACTGCCTGGGCACAGCTTGAGTGGAGCTCAGGGCAGGAGCCTTGTCTTCCAAACCAGGGACATTTCCTGGCATTCCAGTGTTTTCTGGGAACACAATTTGGGGCCATTTGAGCAGTTCAGCAGCACAGACAGCACTCTGTGAGGGCAGGGGCCGTGCCACGGCAGTGCCAATGTAAATGTACCCACCCACAGGGTGTTTATTATTTATCACAGAATCCCAGAATAGTCTGGGTTGGAAGGGACCTTAAAGCTCATCCAGTCCCCCCCCTGCCATGGGAAGGGACACCTTCCACTAGCCCAGCTTGCTCCAAGCCCTGTCCAACTTCTCCTTGAACACTTCCATCACCTTTCTGGGCAACTTATTCCAATGTTTTCCCACTCTCATCATTAAAATTTCCCATCTAGTGGCCTTTAGGAAGACGAGGCGAGTGGCTCCCTCACCCTCTGTGCTGCAAAAATTGTGGAGAGACTCCAGCTCTGCCAGCACCTCTGCAAAGAGCCCTTTGATGGTCTTTGATGGAGCCCTTTGATGGAGCTCCTTGTCCAGCACAGCTCCTGGGAAATGTGCTTCTGGGTCCAAATCCAGGACGAGCAGGGTGTCACCGGACCAGGGTGTCCTTTCCACTGGGAATTTGGCCCCATGTGGACAGGAGAGGCTGTCCCTGCTTTCCTCCTGCAGGAGCAGTGCTGGCTGCAGGTGCTGGCTGGTTGGAAGCCCTCAGTGACCTTGGTGTGGTGGGAACATCTTCCCGAGCCTCCATCCCTGCTCTCTGCTCTCCCCTTCCATGGGAGATGCTGGGTTGGGAAGCCCCTCAGATGTGTCTCCTGCAGCAGCAAAGGGACAGTGGCTCCTGCACACCCCAGCAGTGGATCTGAGCTCCAACCTGAAGCAGGACATGGATGTTGTGGATTTTATTCCATGCCCAGCATCCAGCAGGATGAGGTTCAACCAGGCCAAGTGCCGGGTGCTGCACTTGGGGCACAACAACCCCCTGCAGCCCCACGGGCTGGGGACAGAGTGGGGGGAGAGAAAGGGACCTGGGGGTGCTGGTGACAGCAGCTGGACATGAGCCAGGGGGCCAAGAGGGCCAATGGATCCTGGCCTGGCTCAGGGATAGTGCGGCAGCAGGAGCAGGGAGGAGATTCTGCCCCTGTGCCGGGCACTGGTGAGGCCACCCCTGGAGTGCTGTGTCCAGCTCTGGGCCCTCAGCTCAGGAAGGACATGGAGGGGCTGGAGCAGGGCCAGAGAAGGGAACAGAGCTGGGGAAGGGACTGGAGCACGAGTGCTGTGAGGAGAGGCTGAGGGAGCTGGGGGGGCTCAGCCTGGACAGGAGGAGGCTCAGGGGAGACCTCCTGACTCTCTGCAACTCCCTGACAGGAGGGGGGAGCTGGGGGGGGGTCGGGCTCTGCTCCCAGGAACCAGCAGTAGGACAAGAGGGCACAGCCTTGGGCTGTGCCAGGGGAGGTTTAGGTTGGATCTTGGGAAGTTCTTCACAGAGAGAGGGATCAGACATTGGAAGGGGCTGCCCAGGGAGGGGGTGGATTCTCCATCCCTGGGGGTGTTTAAGGACAGACTGGACCTGTCACTCAGTGCCATGGGCTGGGTGACAAGGTGGGGTTGGGCCACAGGTTGGACTCGATGATCTCAGAGGTTTTTTCCAGCCTGGCTGATTGTGTGATTCTGTGATTCTGTGATCCCTGGGAGCCTTTCCCTGCCCTTGGTGCTGCCTCAGAGCCAAGTGCCACCGTGGTGGGGAGGGATGAGCCCTCCCCAAGGACATCAGTTCCTCCTTCTCTGTGAGCAAAGGTAAAACACACTCCCTGTCGCTGTTGTGAGGAGCTGAGCGAGGAGTCTGTGAGTCTGGATGCTCCAATTAATCAGATTTGCTTCAGTTCCCTCGTCTTGGCTCTGAGCTGTGCATTAGTTCACGATCAAGGGCTGCACCAGAGCAGGTTGATGTTTTCCCTTCCCTCCTGCCAGGCAGGGAAGGCAGAGCAAGAGGCTGTGGAAAGCCACTGCTGAGTGATCTTGTTCTTAATTGCTCTCCACGGGCTGGATTTGTAAAAGCAGGATGACACATCAGGGTGTTTCTGCTTTTCTGCTGAGCTCATTTAGAAGTAGAGGCTCCCAACTTGTACTGAAGAAACATTTGTTGCACTTGCTGCTGTGGCTGGGGAGGGTTTCGGGCACAGGGGAGGGAGGGAAAATTAGACAAAGCAAACCCAGGCACAGAGGGGCTTTAATTCACCCAGGGGAAAAATAGAATCCCAGAATGGTTTGGGTAGGAGGGGACCTTAAAGCTCATCTCATTCCACCCCCTGCCATGGGCAGGGACACCTTCCACCAGCCCAAGTTGCTCCAACCTGGCCTTGGACACTTCCAGGGATCCAGGGGCAGCCACAGCTTCTCTGGGCAACCTGGGCCAGGGCCTCCCCACCCTCCCAGGGAAGGATTCCTTCCCAGTATCCCATCTAACCCTGCCCTCTGGCAGTGGGAAGCCATTCCCTGGGTCCTGTCCCTCCATCCCTTGTCCCCAGTCCCTCTCCAGCTCTCCTGGAGCCCCTTTAGGCCCTGCAAGGGGCTCTCAGCTCTCCCTGGAGCCTTCTCTTCTCCAGGTGAACCCCCTCAGCTCTCCCAGCCTGGCTGTGTTCAGTGTCTGCTGTCACTGAAACTCATCCTCTTGTTATCTGGAACCCAAAAGGGATTGAGGGCTTTTCCTTCCCAGAGGCTTCACAGCAGCAAGGAAAACACATGGCAGCCTGGAGTGCACTGAGGCAGAAATGAGTCCTTGGGCAGGGCCAAGCAGGTCTTGTTCATCCTCATCTCTGATCTTCTGACCACCCTGTGTGTGTCACCACCCAACCACGGAGGGACTCCTGAGGGTATGTCCTGTTCTATCAGTGGTTGTGTCACTGTTACCTCAAGTCTTTCTCCACCCAGGGTTAGCAATGCACCTACAGCTGCTGTCCTGTTTAACACCCAAGCAGTGGCTTTGATGGTGCTTTGGGTCCATCTCTACCCCAGTTTGATGCCTGTCTCCCAAACCCAAGAGCTCCACCACTGGCAGGAAACTTCTGCTCAATCTGCAACAGAGGAGTTGAACCATAACCTGCAAAATCTGAATCCAGGCTAAAATGATTTATCAGTGTGAGAAAACTGGGTCTTATCTCCTCCATCCTGCCAAGTCTTCAGCCTAAATTAGGAAAGAATCCCAGAATATGCTGAGCTGGAAAGGACCCCCAAGGATCCTGGAGTCCAACCCTAAGCCCTGCACAGGCCCAGCCCCAAGAGTCACCCCCTGTGCCCCAGAGGAGCAGCCAAACCCTCCTGGAGCTCTGGCAGCCTTGGGGCTGTGCCCACTGCCCTGGGGAGCCTGGGCAGTGCCCAACCAGCCTCTGGGGGAAGAACCTTTGCCTGAGATCCAACCTGAGCCTGCCCTGACAAGAAGCATCTGTGTCCTGTCTCACCTGGGAGCAGGTCTGGCTCCACTGCAGGATGACAACGTCCTTGGGTGTTTTAGATATCCTGGGATGTGCAGGGCCTTTGTGTTTGCCCAAAGGCTCCCTGGACCAGCCCTGAAAGCCCAGGCCTTTCTGTGCCCCCCCAGGCAGAACCTGAGTAGCCCATTCCCTGCACAGTCCCCTATCCGTGGTTTGGGATCAGGGAGAGCCTTGACTCTGACACTCCCTCAGCCATCCCTCCCCTAATCTGTTGTGTTTCCAGCTGCTCTCACCACTCTGAAAATGTATCTTATTCCTACAAATTGCTTTCCCAGGAGGCTTGCCATGAATATGCATTTCCCCTGCTATCCCTCGTTTATACCAAGGCTCTCTCCATCCATCCCTCCCCAGACCTGTCGTTAATTCTTCCCTGATAACTCCATTGCTAATATGCAGTTATGTCTCAGCAGTGCAGGGGAACATGTGTGCTGAAGTCAGGGGGAATTTGCATCCTGCTGAGTTCATCCCTGCCCTCATGGGAAGCCATTCCCCATGGGGCTGTGCTGGTTCCAGTGAGCCGAGTGAGGGACAACTGGAATGTGCCAACATGATCCTAAATATTCCTCTGGGCACTGGTTCTGCAAAATTCGGGAGAAACAATAAAAATATTTGGTGGCATTAAAGAAACCTGAAGCCCAGTTTGGGTTAATTCTGTCTTTGGGGACGGAGTGGGGGGGGAATTATGTGGTGTCTCTGCCTCCTTCCTCTCACCTGCTGCTGCCTGGTGGAGGTGCCTGAAAAGGATGAACAGGCCTGCAAGAAGGTGGGAGAGGGACTTTGGACAAGAGCCTGAAGGGACAGGACACAGGGAATGGCTTCCTACTGCCAGAGGGCAGGGTTAGATGGGATATGGGCAAGGAATCCTTCCCTGGGAGGGTGGGGAGGCCCTGGCCCAGGTTGCCCAGAGAAGCTGTGGCTGCCCCTGGATCCCTGGAAGTGTCCAGGGCCAGGTTGGAGCAACTTGGGCTGGTGAAAGGTGTCCCTGCCCATGGCAGGGGTGGAACTGGATGATCTTCAAGGTCCCTTCCACCCCAACCCATTCCATGTCCTTGCCCATCTCTGGCAGCTCCAGCTCTGTCCCACCAGCAGCACGGGGAGGTCTCAGACCCTCAGCAGCTCCAGCCCAGAGGCAGCTGCAAGACTTGGGGTTAAACTGTCAGTTTAATGGATTTAAACTGCCAGGGAGTGGGTTTAGATGGGATATTGGGAAGGGATTCTTCCCTGGGAGGGTGGGGAGGGGCTGGGGTGGAATTGCCAGAGAAGCGATGGCTGCCCCATCCCTAGAAGTGTCCAAGGCCAGGCTGGACTGGGCTTGGAACAACCTGGGCTGGTGGAAGGTGTCCCTGCCCATGGCAGGGAGTGGAACCAGATGAGCTTTAAGGTCTCTCTCAACCCAAACCATTCCATGATTCCATGACTGGGGTCACCTGAGAGCGACTGGAAAGTCAGGACTTCCATTTCTCAACATTGAGGAGGAGCACTGTGTGACCTCCAGGGGAGTTTCCTGTGCCATCAGAAGGGAAAACTTCGACATTCTTTTTGTATTTTGTTTTAACTGAAGCCCTGTGGGAGGCCCAGGCCGGGCTGGGTGCTGGAGGAAGGACCTGGAGCACCCAATGCCCACAGTGGGCTGGTGACATCTCTCCTCTGCTGCTGCACAGGGCTCTGCAGGGAGGGGGGAATTTGCCCCAAGCAAGTGTTGGGACCTCTATTTTTCCACCCTGTGCTTGCTGGAGCCCGTCCCCAGCACGAAAAGCAAACCCCCAATTTGAAGCAAGCCCCCAGTTTGAAGCCCTGCTGGCAGGAGGCAAAGCATGGCTGTGTGCTCATTCCAAAGGGTCTGGGAGCATTTGGCACCTCCAGGGAGTCAGCTGCTGGATCTCTGCTGGGAGCTCAAGAGCAGTGAATGGGAACCATTTGGTTTCTGAGGGAATACAAATCCCTCCTCCCCGTTTGCAGCAGGTTTTTGTGCCGTGGTGAAGAGGCACCGTGTGCTTGTCCACGAAGGTTGAACATCTGCACAGGCTGATGCAACTCCCCACTCTGCCAAAGACCTACTTAGAAAGTGTGTTTGGAGCTGCATTATCATTATTTATACATTTGCTGGAGAAACAGAGATGATCTCTCTTGCAAATGGCCTGAAGAATGTGTTTTATTTTTGGGGAGGCAGGGCCATAAATAGCCCCCATTATGGTGAGATGGTGGAAGTAGGGCTGGGATAAAGCTTGCTGGGAGCTGGGTTTTCTGGGGAGCTTGTGCAGAGATCAATTATGCTCCTGTTTTCTTACAAAAAAAAAACAAAAACAACCCACAATAAAATGTGGCCTGGGGGGTGATTTGGCTCTGGGCCTGAAACTCTTCATATCCAAGGACACGAGAGAGGCTCCTCAGGGTGGAACAGCTTGAAATGTGAGGCTGCAGATCTGCTCCTGTCAGCTCAGAAGGGCCACTCTGGGTGTGCTTGGGGACAAGAAGAACCTGTGGGGTTCAGGGGACAGTGACAGCTCCTGCTGTGTCACCCCAGGGACTCACCCCCGCAGCACCAACACCCCCAGCTCTGCCTCAGGACGGGCCAAATCCTGCTAAATCCAGAGCACTGATGATAGTGGGGGGTTTTTCTCTGCCTTTGCTGGTTTGGGTCTCCCAAAAAGTGCAAAATGCTTGGAAATCTGATGGCATGAGCGTTCTCCTGGGGCAGTGTGTGCAGCCTACAAGAAATAAAAATACAGTGTAAATAAAAATAAGGGTATCGTGAAGTTGTAAGATATCCAAGTTCAAAAACACTGGACTTGAGTGTCAGGGTCTTTTTTGGCTGGATAAGGGAAATGCAAGAGTTCTTAAAATGTTTTGGGGCCATTTTTTGTACAAAAGGGGTTCTTCTCTCTCTCTTTGGGCTGAGGAAGATCCATCATCCTCAACAGGGGACGCCTTGCAGCCAATGGGAATAAAAGGAAAGCCCCTATTTAGAGAAAAGAAATCTTTTTAGATAAAAAATGAATATATTAAAGTTATCTGAAAAGGAGTGGGATTTTGTCAAACTGTAAAATGAATGAGATGTAAAGCCAAAGGGTCTTTCTCCCTGAAAACTCAGTGGGGGAAGGACCCGGCGGGTGAATAAATCCTTCTTTGTTTCTTTGTTCCCTGAGTTTGTGCTGTCTTTCTAAATCTGAAAGAGGGATGTTTCCCACAAGCCCGTGGGGTTTATATCCATGTGGGACATCTCTCTGCCTCTAAACCAGTCTGGAGAAGCCCAGGAACTGGTCTGGGTGAAGATTAGTGAGGAATTTGGGGGACAAGTCTGTAAAAAGAGGAGAGGCTTTGCTGAGCCAGAGGTGCCCCAGTGCCCTGAGCCCAGCAGGGCCACAGGGGCAGGGAACGGGTTGAGGGCATGAAAAATTCATCCAGGAACCAGCGAGTGAAGGCATGAACTGAGTGGGGCTTCCAGATGCTGCAGGGTCAGTGGGATTTTCCTGCTCTCAGCCTGGCTGAAGGGGATCATCATCCCGTGGCAGCAGAGAGATATTTCTTCTTGGGTCATCAGACCAGGGCTGCCAGTTATCAAATCATTCCTGTTCCCAACCAGAGCGTGAGAAATGAATAAAGTCACCCATTCCAAATCACCTCTTCACCCCCCACGCTCTGAGAGACTTAAGATTTTTCAACTAAATCTCTTCTCTGAGAGTTTTCATAATCCCAAGATCATCATGACATTTAGTGCTGGGCTGAGCTGAGGAGCAGAGGGTGTAAATATAGAGGGGGAAAGGGAACAATTTAATTAAATTACCTCTATTTGTCAGGTGTCAGGAGCACACCAGCATCAGTGGGATGTGAGCAGCAGTGAGGATGTGAGCAGCAGTGTTGGCCTCAACCTGTGGTGGGAGCAGAGCTATTTTTAGCCTGATTAGTCCTACTTTAGATTTTAACCCAGTTACCAGATGTAGATAAAAACAAAGGGAGCAGGATCCTGTGCCTGCAGTGATGTCCTCGGGCTCAGGCTGCTTCCAGGAGCAAATGGAATGTGCTGAGCAGAGAACAGGGCAGGGCATAAGGAGATTGGATTTGTTTTAATGGTTTTCTATAAATACCTTGTCTGGCTGCTGAATGCAAGTGATTATTCCTGTGCTGGCCCCCAAAAGCCTCAGTTGGCCCCTTCTCCCCAAGGCCAGGAGGGATGTCTATGGATGGGCAGTGCTGATGTTCCATGGGATGTGCTTCTGTGCCCTTTGGGGCTGCTCCTGCTGGGATTTGGGTTTGGGTGACTAATTGTGGGAGTTTGGAGCATGTAGAACTTCAGGGACTTTGGTGGTTCCCCAAGGAATTCTGGGCCTCCTCAGTGAGCTTCATCCTTCAATCTTCTCAGTGAAGGTTGTGTTGGTGCCTCTTGCCCGAGCAGGTCAGAGGATGTCCATGCTGGCAGCTTCCCAAAACATTATCTGGGTGCCCCTCCCCCTGGCCTGGCCCTCCAGAGTGGCCAGTGGGACCAGCAGATGAACCCAAAGGCCCAGGTTTGCCCCATCCCTGCCCTCTGGCCGTGGGGGAGCTGCTCTGCCACAAGGTTCCAGTGGCAGCTTCACAATCCTCCTCTCCCTCTGCCTCCTCCTCTCTTCTTGCTCCCTCTGCTTCTCTTTCTCTGCCCCTTTCTTGATGCTCTGGGTGGCTTTGGGAGCTGGAGAGGTTGGATTTTGACTTAAGTGTTGTGGAGGGTTTGAATTTTGGCTTAAATCTTCTGGATTAGTCTGTGCTGGGTCAGTATTGGGGTGGAACATTTTAGTCCAGCTCGTGTGGTGCCCTTTTGCCAAGTTCCCTTATTTTCTCCCCTAAATTAATAAAAATACCTCTTGGGATCGAGTGTGTGGCTTGTTCTCAAGGTATTAAAGAACCCTATTTATATATTTTAAAGGCAAACTCCTGGCTGAGCCCATGATCCTGCAGCTCTGGGGCCAGTTTTACACTCCTAAGGAAGGCAGGAGGAGGTTCTCACGTGAAGACACAGCCCAGGCAAACCCTGCCCTGACCTGGTGACTCACTTGTTGCACGGAACTCATTAAGACTTAATTAGCCCTGATGAGCAAAAAACATCTTGTTTCTTGTCAGTGAAGAAAACCCAGGAGCTGAGAGCTGCTGAAAGCCCTCAAGCACGAGGTTCAATATCCATGATGTTGCTTCTGGACTGTGTTTTTCTCCTTCTTGACATTTTTTCCTACTCCTTGAGTATTAAATGACCTATTAAATTCACTTTGAAATCACAGATAAGATCATGACTCTCATACTGTCACCGGCACCAGGCTTGGCACTGACAGGATCAGTGCTGATGTTCTCCCTTCTTTCTTTCTTTCTTCTTATTAAAATAGGCCAAAAATAGAGAAAAAAAAAGAAGAAAAAAGGCAAAAGAAAAGCCAAATAGTTTTAGATTTAAACCCCATGAAAGCAGTTGTGTTCAGGATTGAAATCTCCCTGCCTGCTGCTGGACACCGTGGAAATGCTCCTGACACCCCAACTCCAGCAGCAGCAGGAGGAACATTCTCTGCAGATTTAGGCTGGATTTTTTTCACTCCCCTGGAATGTTAATGGCTCTGGGGCACATCGTTCTTTTGGGATCTTTGACTCCTGGCCTCAATTAGGATGGGCTGGGTTTGGGCTGGGTGGCTTTGGGGGTTTCCTTGCAGTGCCATGAGTGGAGCAGCCCAGGTGGGAGAGCCCAGGGACAGCCCAGGTGGAACTGGGAATGGGGTTTAAAGGGTGG
>NW_020885008.1:433395-438671 GCF_003945725.1 Corapipo altera | reverse complement strand
GAACTGGGAATGGGGTTTAAAGGGTGGCAGAGCCCAGGGACAGCCCAGGTGGAACTGGGAATGGGGTTTAAAGGGTGTCAGAGCCCAGGGACAGCCCAGGTGGAACTGGGGTTTAAAGGGTGGGAGAGCTTCAGGCATCCCCTTCAAGGAAATGCATCGTCTCTCTCCTCTCCACAGATTTGGCCTCAGGATCTCCTACCAAGAGAAAACACATTGTTCTTTTGGGGCCTTTGGTCTTGGCCTGAGTTAGGACATGCTGGGTTTTGCCTGGGTGGTTTTTGGTGTTTCTGTGCCAGAGGTGGGTCTGGGAACAGGGTTTAAAGGGAGACCTTCAGGCATCCCCCTTCCTCATCCACCCAAGGAAATCCAGCATCTCCCTCCTCTCTCCCCAGATTTGGATCTCCTGCCAAGAGAAAACACGGGATGAGGCTGTTAAGAAAGTATAGGATTTATAATTTTTTAATGTTTGGGTTGTTTTTTTTTTCCAGGGGATCTGGGCACCAACAGCATGGCTGAGGCTCCTCAGCCTGACTGATCCAACCCCTGGTGCCTGGGAGATCTCCTAAGGACACACAAATATGCTCCAATTAAGGTTACATAAATTTTCCTGAATTATTTACCCACTGCAGCTCTCCTGGTGCATGGGAGGAGGCTCCTGCTGAGCTCTCTGAGCTGCCCTTCCTTACCCAGTGGTGTAGCTGTGCTTCTCCTTTTGGAGAGGAAGGTCCAGAGAGCTGGAAAAATGGGCATCCCTGGAAGTCACTGCATGTCTCCGTGGTTTCCCCAGTACTGGCTCAGGGGGTTTATGGTGTGTTCTTCAGGGAGAAGCTGCATCTCCTGCTGTAGAAATTGGAATTTCTACAGGTTTGTCATTTCTAGAAGCCTGTAGAAATTCAGGATTGTGGAGCCTGTGGTGCTGTGGGTGCAGGATTTAAGCCAGGGCTTAAGGTTTATTAAAAAAACCAAACAGACAAACAAAAGAAATAGCCTTGCCCTGATCATCCCTATGGGGTTCAGAGAGGAACCTGGATTTTAGTGGTTGGAGATGAGGAGCAAAGGGACTTGCAGCTCTTCTTGGAATAGAATCCATCTACCCCAGCTCTCTGCCCCTTCCCCCTGGGACCATGGTGCCCCTTCCCCCTGGGACCAGTCTGCCCCTTCTCCTTTGCTGTCCTTTCCCTGGGATCAGGCTCTCCATTCCCCCTGGGACCAGGCTCTCCATTCCCCCTGGGACCAGGCTCCCCATTCCCCGTGGACCAGGCTGTCCCTTCTCCTTGAACCTGGGTGTCCCTTCCCCTACCCCAACTACCTCCAACCTTTGTGGCCCCAAAACCTCCTCTCCAACACCAGAACCTTCCCCTGTGTCCCCCTCATCAACGACAGCCAAATATTCACTATATTCTCCAAAATGAGCTATTCCACCTCCTTTTTATCCCCTTTTAATTTTCCCTTATTTCCTGAAGAGTTTAAGCACCACTTGTTCTCTCTGGGAGAAGAAAAACCCTGGTGTAGAAGCAGAAACCCTGCAGATCCTCCCAGCTCACGGGTTCCTCAGATTCTGACAGGTAATTTATGTCCAGGCAGAGTGTGGAGATGTTGCCAGGGCAACTCACCTTTCTCATGGAGGCTGCAGCCTTAGAAACAGAGTTGGAAAAAGGGAGGCAGGGAGGAATTCTGAGAAGTTTTGGAGCAGCTGAGCTGTGTTGGCTCTGTCCTCTCACTGCTGAACAATCAGGGGCTGATCTTGGGGTTGTTTGTCCAAACCATCCTAAGGACAGAGTGAAGATCGTTGCCTGGGCTGAAATACAGAAATCAAGAGGTCCAATCTCAAGTGTTTCAGTCAGCCTGGATTTGGAGGGCTGAGTCTGCAGGGTGGATGTTTGTCTGCACCATGTCCTGTGGAGTCCTTGGAAATAACAGGCTTCAGGTTTCCTTCCAAGGAAACCCTGGATGAGATGCTGTGAGTGTGTAAAGAGCTTCTGGAAAGTGATAACAGTAATCCCAGTAAAAGCCACGTTCATTAGTGCCAAGGAATTACCCCCCCCCAGGCTGCACAAACCTGGAATAACTAAAGGGATTAAAGTCTTTGTGAGGGCTACAGGTGGATTTAGGTGGAAGCAGGAGAAGGGATGAAGAGGTGCTGGTCAGGTCTGCAGTTCCTGTGCTGCTCTCGGGTCTTCAGTGATTTTTTTTAATCACAGAAACGTGAGAAAATAGGTTGGGAATTCCGAAGGCATTATATATAAATATAATATATAGGAAGCTGCTGCCTGTGGAAGAAAGAAGGGGATCTCAATTCCATTTCTGTGTCTCTCCACTGCTTTTTCCTTCCTCCAGCTTGTAAGGACTTTGTGAGGGTGGTGGGGCACTGAACAGGCTCCCAGGGCAGTGGGCACAGCCCCAAACCTGGGGACATGGTTGGACAACACCCTCAGGGACAGGGTGGGGTCGTTGGGGTGTCTGTGCAGGGCCAGGAGTAGGACTGGATGGTCCTGGTGGGTCCTTCCAGCTCAGGATGTTCCGTGATTCTCTGATTTCCTGCGTCATTAGGAATCACGGGCTGGACACTTGGATTTTCTACCCTCAGGGATTTCCCTCTGTGCCTCAGTTTCCTAATATTTGACCTTGGTCAGGGAGTCATGGAACAGGAACATCCCATTCCCCAGCAGTGCAGGGAGGGAGGCAGCTAAACCCAGGCTCCTGCTGCCGTGAGAGGAAGGCCAAGTTCAACCCCTGACTTGACAGGAAGGCTGGTGGAAGGTGTCCCTGCCCATGGCAGGAGGTTTTGAATGAGATGATCTTTTATGTCCCTTCCAGCCCAAATTATTCCACGATTCCAGGCAGTGATCCCATGGTGGGATGTACGAGCAGATCCAGCCCTGCCTGGCTCTGCCTGCACAAGCTCAGCTCTGCCCCAGTGGATCCCAGCGAGATCTGAGCCCTCATCTTCTCTCCCACCATGATCCATCCCCTCAATCCACCTCCTGCCTCTTCTGGGAACCTGCAGCCACTTCCATGCATCCCTAGAAGGGGGAAATGGCTGAGTGGGAACATGGGCACTTGATGCTGCTTCTGGGAGTGTGGGAGAAAAGCCAGTGGAGGAAACTGGAGTGGCAGAGGTAAGATGGGATGAAAATGCATGGAAAAGTCAGCAAAGAAGGGACCCTCAGGCTCTATATTCCTCCTTTTTGGGCTTGTTTTCTAGGGATGGGAGATCTCTGCTGTCTGAGTTGTTTCTATTGCAGGAGGGGTGGAAAGACAAACTCACCTCGGGTCCCTCTGGAGATTAAAATATTGGGTAGAGCCTTGAAAAAAGGAGGAGCTGTTCCTGCCTCAGCTGGGGGAAAGGAACAGCAAGAAGGAGAAAAAAGCACCCAGGAGCTGGAAAATGTGCTGGTAAATACAAATTGTTCTTCCTCCTTTTACTTCTTTGCTTTCGAGCCTCGGTTTTGTTGCTGAACTGCGCCGAGTGTGAGCCCGGAGCAGGCACAGGGACAGGAATTCACCCCGTGACCTCTGCAGGGCCAATTCACCCCCCTGCCCTCGGGGCTTGCCAAGCCCGGTGATGGATTTGAGCTCCTGAGAAAGCCGCGGGGATGAAAGGATGGATGGAGGAGTCTCTAGCAGGGGAAAAACAACTCGTTTCCTTGCTGGAGTGGAGGGGAAAAAAAGGGTCTTAACCCTGCTCTGACCTTCTTTGCAGCCCTTCTCCAGAGTGAGCCGCGGTTCGTGCCCTGCCACGTCCTCGGGGCTTGAGGAGGAGCATCCCGAGGTCAGGTTGCCCGGGCTGCTGAGCTGCTTTTCGCTCGGTAACCTTTCGATGAGGCTCTGCCCTGACACAGGATTCGCTTCCTTCGCCTGTGAAAACCCAGGGACAAAGATTTGGGATGGATTTCCAGCCCCTCCAGGGAACGCTTCCCTGTTTCGTGGCTATCCTTGCAAAGAGAAGGATCTACTAATGACAGCAATGAGTCACCTATAAAGACTCAGAGAAAGCAGGGACTTAATGTTTTAACTCTTCTTTGCAGCAGAAAACTCTCTGGAGGCCCTTCAGAGTTAATTGCTGGGAATTAGGGTGACTCTGCACTTCAGACTCATCCATTTCCTACTGAAAATTACAGGGTTGCTTCATTTTAATTTGTTTTTTTTTTAAGCTTTCATCACTGATTTCGGTGATATTTTCCAGAGAAATTGAAAACTAATGTTCTCATTTCAAATAAATTGCGTCAAACTTTGTTTCAGAATTCATTAAATACAGGCTTCTATGTGATTGTGGAATAGAAAGGTTAATATTCAGGTGGATATTTACAAATCTGAATATATAAATACAGAACCCTTATCCATCTTATATGACTTTTTAATATTAAGAATGACATTTTCCATAAAAGCACGGCCTGGCAGTGGCAGGACAGAAGGCATTTAATCTTGTCACAGCCACGACACAGGCTCTGCTCTGCAGAAGCCCTTCTCAGCTGCTATTTCCATAAAAATGAGATATTCCCAAAACCCGAGATTTTTCCAATCGACCCGTTGCAGAGCCGTGCCACTATTCCTGTCTTAAATATTCCTTGATGGAGGAAAACCTGTTCTTTCTTGTCCTCTCTCCAAAGTCGATGGGTCTTTGCTTTCATCATTTGCCTTTTACACTTTGGGGATGGTTGTCGTGTTCCTCTTGCTCAGTTTTCCCTGGATTAGCAGCTCCAGGAGGGTTTGGACAACGCTCAGTGGGACAGGGTGGGGTTGTTGGGGTGTCCATGCAGGGCCAGGAGTTGGACTTGATCATCCCTGGGGGTCCTTCCAACTCTGCATATTCTATAATGCTATTATTTTCCCCCTTAATTGGGTTTTCTTGCTGCTTTCCTCTCCCTCTCTGGGTCCATCTGTGAGCTCTTAACTTCAGCTGAGACTTTTAAAGAGCTGAACAACCCAAGAAGGTTCCTCTCATATCTTCTTGTCCATGCCAGGATATCTCCTGCTGCTGACTCTGCAGTCCCTGTCACTGCCTGGTTCTCCTCTGCAGAGCAGGAATTGGCCATTTCCTCCCTGAGGCTGGATTTCAGTTCTCAGAGTCTATAACTATTATAACATTTCAATTATTGATGCACTATCTCAAGCTAATCCTGAGCATCAGCATTTGCAGCTTCCTCCACCCCTGACCTGGGTGATCTCCAGCTCATCACCAAAGTCAGCAAGGAACAAGTCAAACACCACCAGGCTGACCTCAGCCAGCCTGTTCCAGGAGCTCTCCAGGAGCACAACTCCTGTTCCAGGAGCTC
>NW_020885008.1:414870-433385 GCF_003945725.1 Corapipo altera | reverse complement strand
CCTGTTCCAGGAGCTCTCCAGGAGCACAACTCCTGTTCCAGGAGCTCTCCAGGAGCACAATTCCTGTTCCAGGAGCTCTCCAGGAGCACAATTCCTGCTCCAAGAGCTCTCCAGGAGCACAACTCCTGTTCCAGGAGCTCTCCAGGAGCACAATTCCTGTTCCAGGAGCTCTCCAGGAGCACAAACTCTGCTGTTCCCAACATTCTGTGCTGTCCAAACCCTGCTGACCTGCATCAGACTCTGCACATTGGAACAGACTCCCAGGCACTGGAAGGGGCTGCCCAGGGAGAGCCTTTCAGAGGGAGAAGATCAGAAGAGAAAGCAAAGGTACTTTGCCAGAAGTCTCATCCCATCTGGAGTATCCCTGTGTGTGGCTGGGTCTGGGATGAAACACCCAGTGCAGGATTGAATATTTTCCCATGATGTTTCTAAGGGGAAGGTTTCTGAGGGCCAGGGTGGAATTTTCTGTCCTCTCCAGAGAAGCCCTGAACAGAAACCTTGGCCTCTCCAGTTCCAGGCCAGAAGCTCTGGCACCATCACTGTTGCCAAAGGAGGTTTCCTGCCATCCCAGTGCAGAATCACATCAGGGTCAGAAACCACAGCAGTCCCAAAACTTTGTTTTCCGTGAACTCCAGCTGGGAAGGGAATTCAGGGATTCCTGGAAGGTCTGTGCAAGTTGCTGGGACATTCAGGGGAGCCAGCCCAGGTGCTCTCACAATGCCTGAAGCACTGTTGGAGCTGCTCTCAGTCCTTTTTTCAGAGGTGGAGGACGAGGAGAGAAAGTCAAAGGTACTTTGGCAGAAGTCTCTTCCCATTTGGAGAATGCCTGGGTGTGGATGGGCCTGGGATGAAAGGCCTTGGAGCAGCAGGAGGTGCCTGGGTGGGCCTTTGGTGCAGGGAGGATGTTGCAGCAGAATGAGGCTCCCACTGAGATCCTGCTCTGCTGAAAAAGGCAGCACAAAGTCCAGAGAGAGAGAGAGAAAAAGACTTTCTGTGCCCCAGGTCAGACTCTTCAGGGCATCTTCCCATTGTCCTCATGGACAGGGATGGGGGATCCCTGTCCCTGGAGATGTCCAAGGAGCAACTGGACGAGGCACAAGGTGGGGATCAGTCACAGGTTGGACTTGATGATCCAGATCCATCCCACCAGTTCTCTGTGTAGGAATTGTGGATGAGCCTCTTCTCCCAGGGAACAAGGGACAGGAGAGGGAACGGCCTCCAGCTGTGCCAGGGGAGGCTCAGGTTGGACACCAGCAGGAATTTCCTCATGGAAAGGGTGGTCAGCCCTTGGAAAGGGCTGCCCAGGGAGGTTTGGAGTCCCCAGCCCTGGAGGTGTCCCAGGAAGGCCTGGCTGTGGCACTCAGTGCTCTGGGTTGGGGGACAAGGTGGGCATCGGGCACAGGGGGGACTTGACAACCTTGGAGGGCTTTTCCAACCTTAATAATTCCATGATTCTCTGAAATATGGCACTGCCTGTTCCCTGCTGCTGAAGGTGCCCCAGACACTTCTTTGATCTCCCCTTTACCAATTAACACACTTAGAGACCCATTTCTTGGGGGGTATTTCATGTCCCTTACATCCTATTTATCACTTGGTGCCTTGATCTCCCTGCTGGGAATGTCACCTCATCCATGGAGTGTTCTCTCCTTCTCATTCCTCACTCAGTGCCAGGGACCTGCCAGCCACCCCTGCTGCCAACATCTGCCTTGGGGGGGCAAAGCAGGGCGTTTGTGGGCAACATCCCCTGAATTTCCTTCTGGTTCGGGTTGAAGAAACGCTCCCAAAAATTAGGATTTCTCATAGGGTGGAAATCTTGTTGAACACTCCCTTCAGTGTTGGGGAGTAAAAAAAAAAAAAAAGAGAAGGATCTGTCCCTCCTGCTCCCATTCCCAGAGATCTTCTGGCTCTTCAAGTGGCATTTGTGGCTGATTTTAACGAGCCCACGTTCCCCCAAAGTCAAATGAGTTCTTGAACCGTCGACCTTAATGGGGTTTTGTGTTGTCAGAATAATAGGCCAAGATTATTGCTTATATTATCCTGTGCCCATGGATAATGGGAATGAAATGAGTGCTGAGCCAACCTGCAGGATTGAGTGATCAGAGCGTGGAACAAGCTCGCCATAAAAAGAAATGCAGTGGTTACAGATGAAACAGCAGTAGGTGATTTTTATGAGCATTAATAAGCTTTGATGCTCTGCAAACTGAGCCAATGATAAGGGTAATGAAACCTCCTCGTGCTCCAGGACGGGAGGAGGGAAGAGGAATGGGTTTGGTTTTGCCCCCCTGACCAGCTGCTGAAGCACATCATGAGCGTTGCTGCCCTTTCTCCAGAGCTGGGACCCAACGGGAAATGTTCTGCTCAGCCCTGGGGTTTTACTGCCCGAGACAGGGATTTTTCACCAGGCCAAATCCCATAAAAATAAACGGGATGTCTGCTCCGTTCAGCTCATTGGTTCCTTGGCCCCAGCAGTGGTGGGGGTGGGATCTGAAGGGGACACGGCCGAGTTCTGGGGGTTGGTGCATCCCAGAAATGTCACCCAAACAGGACCTGCTGCCTTTGTTCCTGACGCAGCAGTGGCAGTGGGAATCCACCTGCCAAAATTTAAAGGGAAAATTGAGGTCCTGAAGGGCTGGTTGAGTTTCATGGAGCGTTTCATTTGCTGAAGATACAAAGAGAAGGCAGAACAAGCCCCAGACAGCACCTGAAAGAAGTGTGAGCAGGAGACTAGTCCAGAGAGAAAGGAAAGGAAGGAAAGAAAAGGAAGGAAGGAGGGGAAAGAAAGGAAGGAAGAAAAGAAGAAAGAAAGAAAGGAAGGAAGGAAGAAAAGGAGGAAAGAAAAGAAAAAAAGACTTTCTGTGCTCCAGGTCAGACTCCTCGGGGCATCTTCCCATTGTCCTCATGGACTGGGATGGGGGAGTTCCCATCCCTGGAGGTGTCCAGGGAATGACTGGACATGGCACAAGGTGGGGATCAGTCACAGATTGAACTTGATGATCCCAGAAGTCTTTTCCATGCTCAGTCCCTCTGAGATTCTGCAATAACTCCCTGCTAGAAATCCGTGAAGTTCAATGGCACTTCAATGGCTGGAATGGGGTGGCTTTGCCTTTGTTCCATAATCAGTGTAATCCTGGGAGGACACTGAGCTGAGCCTCTTTGGGTATTGAAATACTGAATTTCTGCCACCAAAATGATTTCTAATTAGGCTGAAGTGTCAGCAGTAAATCTGATTAGAGTGAGGACCTGCAGCAGCTCAGGTGTTTGGTGCAGAGCTGGGGCCCTGCAGGGCTCCCAGATGTGCTGGGGGTCACCCCCTTCCCTGTGTGAACCCCACCCTGGCAGGGCAGATGTGCCCTTTGGGAGAAGAAAGAAAGAAAGCAAGGAAGAAAGCAGAGATCTCTCAAATAACAGGCTGTGGAAAATAACAATAATAAGAATAAAGATCTCTGGGAGAAGGGAGTGAGCTGAGCTCAGAAAACGGGAGTTTAATTAAATGTGTCTCCCCAGGGCCCCTGAGCAGGTACAGGCTGAGCAGTCCCTACCCTGCAAGATGGAGCTGCTTTATGAGCTGTGAGTCCCTCTCTGTGTCTGCAGCAGTGAAAGATCCAAAGGAAAGGTCAGAACTGCAGGATTGCTCCTCCAGTGACCTCAGGAAAGCGCTCCAGGGCTTGGCAAGAGACCAGGTGGAGGGACAGGGACAGGGCACTGTGGGGACACTGCCTGGCAGGAACCTTCTGCCTGGAAAAGAGGAGATGCAGGAGCTCCATCCAAAGGGTTTGGATGCTTTTTGGTGCTCAAATACCTCAGCCCTGCCAGTCCAGCCTTGTCAGAGGCAGAGTGGGGCAGACTGGCAGGATGAAAACATGGAGAAATCCAGCTGCTCATTCCCTGCTCCGGGAACACAGACACCAGCCCTGCTCTGTGCATCCCTAAATCCACCTGCAGGAGCCAGAGGGAAGGGAAGGGGTTGGCTGGTGGCCATAAGAGCCCTGAGATCCTCTGCTCCAAGCACCTCTCAGTTCAGCTGCATCTGCAAAGCCTCTTGCAAAGCTGGGGCTGAGGACTGGGAGGAGAAGGAGGGAGCAGGGAATCGTGGAATGGTTTGGGTTGCTCCAACCTGGTCTTGGACACTTCCAGGGATGGGGCAGCCACAGCTTCTCTGGGAAATCCATTCCAGGGCCTCCCCACCCTCCCAGGGAAGGATTTTCTCAGAATGTCCCATCGAAACCTTTTCTCTTTAGTTTAATCCCAATCCCCCTTGTCCTGTCACTCTGCCCTTGTCCAAAGTCCCTCTCCAGCAGGAGCAGAGTCCACCTTACAGGCAGCTCTGATTTCCCTCTGGAATCCAGATCTCCCTTCCTGGTTTTGCTCAAGGTCTGCCCAGCAGCCAGTTGTCCCAGAGATGGGCAAACTTTGGAACAATTAGTGGAAAGCAGGAGCCAGGGCCTTGCTGGGCACGTAGGGATGGGCCCTGGAGATTGGATGTTCCTGTTTTCATTGTCACCTTTGACTTTTGGGGATCTCAGCCCATTTCCCAAGAGGATTTGCATCCATCAGCTCAATTTATAGGGCTGAAACCACCTTTCCTTCTGCCGAAGGCAAGAGCCAGTTTTATGCCAGAGGCACAAACTCTTCCCTTCCTCCCCTCCCCTCCTCTCCCCTCCTCTTTCCCTGCTTTCCAAGTAAACTGCCTTTGTAGCAAGATTCATCCTGTTTAAGTATTAAATAGCAAAGCCATATAAATTAATGGGGCTGTTTTAAAGCCTCTGTTAAAGCCAGGCCTATCAGCAGTGACAAATTGTCTCATTACGGGACATTAATTTCTTGTAATTTATTTTAGGGAGTGAAGGTAAATTTATGGTTCCCCTTTTTCCCTGGGGCTTGTTGAGCCCCAGCTCCCAGGTCACAGAGAGGTCACTGAGCCCCAGAAGGACTGAACTCAACATCTTGTCAGGCAGGGGGGAGAAAATTAATTAGTGCAAGAGCAGTAATGAGCCCCCCCCCAATCCCTCCTGTCCCTCAAAGTTGCTTCCATGTCCCTGTGCCAGGTGAATAATCCCATCTCTCCTGACACAAAATGTGTCTGTGGGAGCTCAGCTCTGGTGGAGGCCCATCCTTGGACCCCCCATCACCACAGGAGCATCCCAAACTCTCTGGAGGGAAAAACAGCTCCAGGGAAGCTGCCCCAGATGATTTGAGTGTCCTCCTGGAATCATCCCAGACTCTTCCCAGACTGTTTTGCTCTCGGGACACTTGATGTCCCAGGGAGCAGCTCCAGGCTCCTCCAGGAAGGTCCCTGAGATGATTTTTCTCTTTTCATGGAACCTGCAGCTTCCAGGATCTACGTGAGACTCCTCCCGGGGATCTCCTGGAGTATTTTTGATCCCCTCGAAGGATTTGAGATCCCAGGTTGCAGCCTGAGACTCCTCCAAGGCAGTCTTGTCACAACACAAACAACAGCACAGGGCAGGACAGGAGGATTCAGGCTCCAAAATTCCTGGGAATTGTTGCCGTATGGGCTGGGCAGGGGGATTCAGGATGACACATGTGGAGCCCCAGGCTGGAAATCAGGGCTGGGATGTGTTTCTGAGGAACAGCTCAGCCTGGAATGACTGATTTTCATCAGCACCAAGAGCACCTGACAACCTAAAATATCCCTTTGACCCGTGGGATGAAGGGGAGGGGTGGGAATTCTGCCCTCCCTTTGCTGGCTGTGCAGTTTTCCCAGCTAACACAGCACATTTTCCACTATAAACATTTGTGGAGTAAATAAATTATGCATGAAGGGAATTATTTTTTTTTCCCCCTTAAATCCATTATAAACGGTGTTATTGCATTTGAATCCTTGATGAGCTGGGGACTGCACAAAACTCTGGGAGAGGCTTCTGGACTCCCAAATCAGTGTGTGGAGGCTGGACCTGATCCACTGAGAGAGTAAAAGAATTCCAACAAATATTTCTGGGGCATCTCCTGTCCCACAGGGCTGATAGAATGATTTATATCTTCACACCTGGATATTTAGATCCAGGCCTGGAGATCCCAAATGAGTGTGGTCAGTCATGAGCTGCCTTTTTTTTTGGGGGGGGGGGGATTGGGAAAGGGAAGTTTTGTTTGCAGGTTGGAAATCCCCATTGTGAGGGCTGTGACTGGTTTATTGGGCTTGCAGGTTGGGCTGGCCCCTTCAAAAAGGGGGTTTTCCCATCCCAAAGGAGAGCTCAAGAAACCAGGGAAGAAACCAAGTGCCCTCAGCTGCTCCTTGTATGTTTTCCATGTGCTGTATTAAGGGAAAAACCTTTTCCTGGTGGAATCCTGCCCAGGCAGCACTGGAGCAGGTGGGATTTCTGTTTTTAAACATAAGAACAACTCCTCTCACCCAGCTCATCCCCCCTCCTCAAACACCATTTCCCTGGCCTGAAGGATCCAGGATATTCCCAGCACTGGGATTCCCACCCCTCCCCTTCATCCCACGGGTCAAAGGGATATTTTAGGTTGTCAGGTGCTCCTGGTGCTGATGAAAATCAGTCATTCCAGGCTGAGCTGTTCCTCAGAAACAGATCCCAGCACTGCCTGATGTTTGCACCACTGACCTCCAGCACTCCCTGCCCCTCCAAGGGAGGATGTTCCTGCCCTTGGGGCTGGAAGGAGCTGCTCCAAGTGACTCCAGGGCGTGCAATCCCATTGTGCTGCAGTGAAGGGTGAGCAGCGAGTCCTTTTAAAGGAAGAAAGGGAGAAAAAGTGCCCCCAGCATGAGCACAGGAACTGCAGGAGAGCACTTGGCACATCACTGCTCCAAAACCTGCTGCCAGGAGAGGGAATTCCCCCTGCAGTCCCTTCTGCTGCGTGGGATGGGGCTGGAGACGTGGCCTTGAGTTCCATTGGAGCAGAGCTGGAGGGTCCTGCTCAGAGCAGGGAGAGCTCAAAAACCCAAAAAGCTCAAAACCCCAAAGAGCTCAAAGAGCCCAAAGAGCCCAAAGAGCTCAAAACCCCAAAGATCTCAAAACCCCAAAGAGCTCAAAAACCCAAAGATCTAAAACCCCCCCCTAAGAGCTCAAAGAGCCCAAATATCTCAAAACCCCAAAGAGCTCAAAGAGCCCAAAGAGCTCAAAAACCCAAAGAGCTCAAAACCCCAAAGATCTCAAAACCCCAAGGAGCTCAAAGAGCCCAAAGAGCTCAAAAACCCAAAGAGCTCAAAGAGCCCAAAGATCTCAAAACCCCAAAGAGCCCAAAGAGCACAAAGAGCTCAAAACACCAAGGATCTCAAAACCCCAAAGAGCCACTGCCCTCACAGGGACAAACAATGCACCTCGGGGTGACAACAGGGCTCAGGCTCTGCCCCACAGCACAGACACGGCAGGGGACAGGTTTGGGGACATGGCTGGGGACACGGGTGGGATGTGGCCAGGGACGTGGGTGGGGGATACAGATGGAGACATGGCTGGGGACACAAATGGGGACATGACTGGAGACACAGCTGGGGACAGGGGTAGGGACATAAATGGGGGCATGGCAGGGGACATGGGTGAGGACAGGGCTGGGAACACAGCTGGGGACACAACCAGGGACGTGGTTGGTGACATGGGGGGGGCACGGGTGGGGAAACAAACGGGGGCAGAAATGGGGGGGGCACAGTTGGGGGCACGAATGGGGACACAAGGGGGGGTAGATCTGGGAACACGGGTGGGGACAGGGCTGGGAACACAAAAGGGGACATGGCTGGAGGCACGAATGGGGACATGGGTGGGGACATAAACCAGGACATAGATGGAGGCACGACTGGGGACCCAGCTGGGGACGTGGCTGCGTGGTTTCCAAGCTTTCCTTTGCTCCCAGGAGCTCGCTGGGGGGTGACATCCATCTCCATTCCCAGTGACACGCAGGGATGAGGGTTGGCCTTGCTGTGACATCCATCTCCATTCCCAGTGACACGCAGGGATGAGGGTTGGCCTTGCTGTGACATCTCCCACCCAGCGGGGCAGAGCCCAGCACACCCTCCGAGCTGCTGTCCTGGTTTGTTTGGGATCCCAACCAATTCCAGGCCTTGCTTTTCCACCCAACACCTCTCCATGGAATTGCTGAGCTTATAAAACACGTGTCAGCTGGTTTTTTATTTTCCAGAGGAGAAAAGAAAACAACAGCTCCGTGCTCGTGACAGGGGACACCTGGAGGAAGGGCTGGCTTTGGCTTCTTGGCTTTTCTAGGCTGGGCTTTAGATAGGTGTCCTCAGAGCCACAGCAGCTGAACCAGGGAACCAGAGACTCCTCACCTTTAACCCTGAAATCATCCCCTTGCACTGCAGTTGCCCCCTTTCCACGTGGGAAAGGAACTGATCAGAGGGTCGTGACAAAATAAATGAGGAAAGAACGTGGCCGTGAGCACCATCAAACGGGAGCACTCTGGGTTTGGGCTGCTTGTAGCCCCTTCTCAGAATTAAAAATACATCATTTATAGGGTGTGTAACAAAGCTGGAGGCCCAGGAGGTTTTGTGGACTTGTGGAGCTCCTCCAGCACATGGGGAATCAAACTCACATTGGATCCTCCTTGGGGAAAGGAGGATCCAAATCCATGTCTCCTTGTCCTGGGAAGGACCATCCTGGTTCCTCACACTTCGAATACACACCCTGCTTTTGGGAGTCTGATTTGACAGACACACCTACTTTTAAGCCTCTTCCAAAGTTGCCTGAATTTTGGGGGAGTTTTCTGTGTGAACAAAAGCTCCAGCTCAGTTTAATTTGAGCCTCACCGTTCCATGGAGTTCCCTTCAAAGAAAAAACAAACAACACCAAAACAACAAAAAAAGCAGCAGCATTCAGCTGGAAACAGGTGGGATTTGGAGGTGGAATTCATGTAGTGTGCAAAAATCATACAATTCCATGATCTTCTTCAGAAATTAGTAGATATTCCTGATTTATAAAGCTCAGCCTGAAAGGAAGTTGGAACTGCAGTGAGGTCACTGATCAGTGCAGATTTCTCAGGATCACCCCTGGACTCGGTTTTCTCTCTCTGATTGATTTTCCCAAGACCTCACTGGAGGCATTTGGATGTTTTAAAATCCCATTTTGCAGTCACAGCCCCTTGTGCCACCTCATGAACTCCCTGCAGGTCACAGGTTGGCCACACCTGCCCCACAAGGCTTTGGGCATCATTCCCCTGTTAAACCTTTTATTTAACCCAGTTAAAGTGGAGCCTTTCCTTGGTTTTAAATTCCTGGAATGCTGAGCCCTGTGTGATTTCTTTTTCCTTTTTTTTATTTTTTTTTTTTAATATTTTTTTCAGGCTCTAATGTATCATTATCAGATTATTATGCTAATTTATACCACAAAGAAATTAAAGCATTTGCTGTGGCATTAAGTTATTGCTTCCGATATAAATCCCTTGTGGCAACACGTAGTAACTCTCCTTTTTTTCATGCCAAGCTCTGATGGATAAATTGGATTTGGTTTTGGGCTGAGCAAGAGGTCTCACACCCTGGGGTGAACCTGGGAGCTGGGAAACTCCTGGCTCACCTTCAAGGGAGCAAAGTTTCCTTGGAAAAATAGTTCAAAAGGGGGATTCAAAGGAGCTTCCTTGCTCCAGGCATGGCTGGGCTCGAGGGCAGGTAGAAACCACCCTCATTGCTGAGCTCCACGGGGCTCCAAAAACCTTTTTCAACTCAAGCACTAAAGATAAAAACTGCTCTTAAGCACCCTTGAAATGTGCTGCTCTCATAACTGGAGCATCTCAAAGGAAAAAATACTGATTGCAAAGAGGTTTTCGCTCAGGAAAGCAGAAAAATTAATATTTTCCCCTTTTTTTCATTTCTCTCCCCAAACATGTGGACATTCTTTTAACGTTAGTCAAACATTTGCTGTCCTGAGCTAAATCCCATTCTTATTAAAACTGAGACTTTAGGCTGGATCCTGGAATAGACCTGGCCAGGTACAAGATAATATTTCCACTATGTGACAGCAACATTTTTAGAAACTTTCTCCTCATCGGGGAGTTTTTAAATCTGGACTGTTTGGGTTTGGATTTGGACTGAAAAAGGAGCTTAAAATGTCAGACTTAGCCATGGAAGAGAAATTCTGGGTTTCAGCCAGTGCTGATAAATGAGCTGGTTCAGATCTCAGCCCTGAACAGGCTGGTGGGACCATCTGTGAAGATCTAAGCCCAGAGCTGGACATGATGGACAAAAACACCCTTGTGTACAATTTTTGGGTTCTTTTGAAGCTTTTAAAGCAAGAAAAGGGAGGTTTTTAGGTCACTCACACAGCCAGACACAGGCAGTGCCTTCGTGTGTGTTATTTTTTGGCCCAAACAGCTGCAGGATGAACCTGTGCACGGCCACAGGGTGGGAAGGGCTGTCAGGGTTGGGATGTCACCTTTGTGCAAACCCTGGGGGTCACAAACATCCCCAAAGGTCTCCAAGGGCTTCCTAAACACCAGCAGCTCAATTATCCCTTTGGATCCCAGCGGTTTGATGTGAGGAGCAGACACTCAGCTGACAAAAAAAGCTGGAGGCACCAGAATTGCTGCTCTCCGGTGGAGCAGGGTCTGGAGCACAGGGGAGAGGCCAAAGGGTGCAAAGCTGATGTTGGAGGTGCTGCATTTCAGTTCCTGATTCTCCACCACTGAAGGTGGACAGGAGGATAAATCTTTATGGAGCCCCTCCATCCCAGTGGGAGATTTTGTGCCCCAACTCCCACAGAGCTCAGGCTCAAATACTTCGTGTCCTCAGGGGCATCAGGCTGGGAGAGGGAGGGATCTCTGCTCTGCCCTGGGGCGGCCTCACCTGCAACGTTGGGGCAGTTTGGGGGAGATTTAGGGGATGTGGGTGGTGTCAGCCCAAAGGAGGAGCTGGGCTGGGGGGAATCCTCGCTGCAGTAATCCACTGCAGGTTTATGATGGGAGAGTGGGAAGAGCATGGAAGGAAACCCACTGAGAGGAAATAACTGCAGAAAAAAACCCTTCTGAGCTGCCCAGGCTGGGGAGGCACTGCAGGAGGGGGTGGGATGTGTGTCTGCTGGGCTCCATCCCTGCCCTCCCCCTCGCTGTTGGCCTGTCTGGGACAAGAGAGGGACATGCAGGTTGACCCGCTCCTGACTTCTCACCGTGCTGGAGAAGCTACTTACCCTTTCCTTCTACTCCTCCCCTTCCCAGCCTGGGTTTACCTCCTTCCCTAATCCCTCTGGAGCAGATCCCCCCAGTTTCAGGCACATCCACCCTGCAGGGATGGGGATCTCTGTGTGCAGCCCTGGGAGAGGTGGCACCACGAGCTGGGATTGTTCAGCTCCATCCCTGGGCAATATTTCCTCCGTCTCGAAGTGCAGCAACCCCTCATTTAAATATATTTTAACCAGCTAGGCTGACAAATCCGCTCCTGGTCCCTGATGGATTCGGGAGCACGGGCAGGCACTGCTGGCAGCTCTAAGTGCTGCCATCAGTGACGGGCCAGGATTTGTGTAAACGCTGCTTCTGTAATTTAATTGTTTTAACGAAGGCAGTTTACAGGCCTTGCTTGAGTGGAAAGAGATGAAAGTTGCCAGCGTGAGGAATGACTCGGGATATCAGCCCGGGCATCTCTGTGGACAAAAACAAGGGATGGCAACGAGTGTCGGCGTTAAATCGCTGGGTTGTTTCCCCGGCTGTCACAAAACGACTCTTCACAGCGCATTTCCCAGCGCGCTGCCCGATCTTATTTGACCATTAGCACCTCCCCAGGATTTCATCTCCTGGTTTCTGTCAGAGGATTTCCAGGCTGTTCATCAGCTTTATTATGTTGCGGTGGGGGGACACTGAGGTGCGGGGACACGAACCGGTTCCATCCGAGTCGTGCAGTGACACGGATGGAGCAGATCCCCTGCCCTCGGGGACTTCACCAGGGACCTCAGCAGTGCCCAGAGATGTGGCCCTGGCTCCAGCCGGGAGCACCAGCGGGGATGGGAAGGGCTGAGCAGCCTCCTGGGGGAGGACAGGGATGGGAAGGCTGTGGGAAAGAGGGAATGCCTGGAGCATCCCGGCTGGTGTGGCTGGTACGTGTCCTTCACTGGAAAAGGAGGGACAGTAATGGAAATAATCGAGCAGGAAGTTTAAGGTAATGAGCGGTTAATTCCTTCGGCATAATTAACATCTTTATACCTCATCTGCATTGCTTTGCATATCTGAAGATAACAATCTGCCAGCGGGATGGGGAAGGCAGGGCAGGGCTGGTTACTTGGGAGTCAACGGTCCCAAGGGGCAGTTTTGGGGGGGGAATGTGGGAATTCCCAGGGAATGTGTCCTTTCCCCGCTCCCAGGTGCTGTGTCCCCCTTTCCCGCTCCCTCCAGCATTCCAAACTCTACCTTTCAATTAAGGAACTCTCCCGAATCCCGGGGGGTTTGTCCGGGCTGCCCTCTCGTGCTAATTAGGAGCTGGGCTGCAGGGGGGTGGCCGGGGCTGGGCACACACAGGTCTGAGCATCAGACACACTGCTGAGCTCTGCAAAAAGCTTTGCTGCCTGGAGGGCACAGCAGCACGGAATTCACGGGATATTCCGGGTTGGGAGGGACCCACGGGGACGAGCGAGGCCAAATCTTAAGCAAATAGCTCATCCTGGGGTAGGACCTTTAACCTTGGCATTATTATCCCCGTGTTCCGACCAACGGAGCTCATCCCGGGGATTGTGGAGGTTTGGTCTCCTCCCCAAACCCATTTGTTGATCCCAGGCTGCTCTGTGACTGCCCTCGACGTGCTGAGGGGGTGACAGGGCAGTGGAGGTGCTGCCCTGCTGCCTCTCCCTGCTGTCCCCGTGTTCCTGAGGCTCTCAGCGCTGCCTCGGAGCTGGGATTCTTTCCTCTTGCACACAAAGGAGCTCGGCTGGTTTTCCCCTCACTGGCTGAGCATCCTTTCTCTCCCTGCACTGCCAGCACTGCTGCTCTCACACCATCCCTTCCCTTCCCTTCCCTAACCTTCCCTTCCCTTCCCTAACCTTCCCTTCCCAAACCTTCCCTTCCCTTCCCTAACCTTCCCAAACCTTCCCAAACCTTCCCAAACCTTCCCTTCTCTTCCCAAATCTTCCCTTCCCAAACCTTCCCTTCCCTTCCTTTCCTTTCCCTTCCCTTCCCAAACCTCCCCTTCCCTTCCTTTCCCTTCCCTTCCCAAACCTTCCCTCTTCTCCCCTCCCCTTCCCAAATCTTCTCTTCCCAAACCTCCCCTTCCCAACCCTTCCCTTCATAAACCTTCCCAAACCTTCCCTTCCCAAACCTTCTCTTCCCTCTCCTCCCCTCCCCTCTGCTTCCCAAACCTTCCCTTCCCAGCCCTTCCCTGCAGGTTCTCCGAGGTTCTCAGGGGTTTTCAGGTGTTACTCGTGTAGCACAAGGGGTTTCAGGCTTGGCTGGGTTCTCTGATATCAGTGAATATTCCATTTAGGAAAACAAACCACTCGATTAAAAGAAAGCTACAGGAAAAAAAAGAAAATCTGAATTTTCTTTTAAAAGAAATCTAAAAGAAACCCTGGTAATCTAATGAGGTCAAAGCCCTGACAGTTTAACACTTATCCCCCCAACCTTTGATCTGCCTCTGGAACTTTTCTGAATAAAATTAGAAGATAAATAAAAATAGAAGATGCTCCATGATTTTAGCTCCACTCATCCCTGTTACAGGTTGGAAAGACAAAGGACCAAACCTCTGGAGGCAGGAGGTCTCTGCTGTGCTTCCCAGCATCCTGGAAGGATGAGGAGCTTGAAGGAAAATTTGTTAATCGGGATTGTCAAGCAGAGCAGTGCCAAGGTTCCTCACGGGTTGCCTTTGAACAAATAAAGTGTTTATTTCTGCAGAAATTTTAAGACATTTCTGGTATTTCCAGCCCTTACAGGTTTTGGACTCTTCCAGAATCTCCTCTGTGTCTCCCAGGAATCGAGGAGGGATTGGGCTGGAATGTGCTGCTATTCCAGTCTCCTCCACAGCCATTTTTATTTTTATTCGACCCCTTTTTTTCTTTTCTTTTTTTTTTTTTTCCTTTTATGCTTCTTTTCTCCAACATCTGTGGGGAGATCTGCTCTTTCCCTGGATTCAGCAGCACTCCAGGCCTCCCACTCCTGGTTTTATGGAGTGTTCAGTGCTCAGTGGGGCAGTTTCTGTGTAACTTTGCAAAGAACACAGAGCAAAAGCAAAGCCAGCACTGCTGGTTTCATTTCCCACACTTGCCCCCCTTCCCTCTGCCCCAGCTGCTCGAGTGGGACTGTGTTTGATATATTTTGGAGGGGTGTGATATATTTTGGAGGGGTTCACTCCCTTTTTGGGGCTGAAATGGAGCTGACTGCAGCTCCCTGCTGGCAGCCAAGGCCCAGGGCTTGGTGGGGCTGGGGAGGGCACAGATCTTCTAATTTTTGTATTAAATATTAACACCCCCTCTCTGTGATACCTTTTTGTTGTTCTTGGTCCACCTCATCCCCCAGCCCCCAGAGCAGCTCAGGAGGGGGGGGGTTTGGTGGATTAAATCAGCTCAAACCCAGCGGAGCAGTGACAGTTTCCACAGACGTGACACTTCCCTGTTCCTCCTTCCCATGAGACCTGAGGCACCTCCCTCCCTTCATTCCTCATGGAAAGGGCTGTCCAGCCCTGGCATGGATGGAGTCCCCAGCCCTGGAGGGATTTCAGAGCCCTGTGGATGTGGCCCTTGGGGACAGGGGGCAGTGGTGGCCTTGGCAGTGCCAGGGGATGGTTGGACTCCATGATCCCAGAGGGCTTTTCCAACCCGAACAATTCCTACTCCAGAACCTGAGTCCCATCAAAAGTGCCCATGAGATGGATCCCCCCTCACCACTGGGGACCTTTGGGAGTGACACAAGGTCTTTCATTCATTGTCAAGTGTCTTCTGGAGTCCTCCAAGCTGCTGTTGAGTGGGAAACACTCGTGACAGACTCCCGCCCCCATCCCATCTCCAGGCACATCCAACGTGCTCATCATGAAGGGAAGGGAAGGCAGGGGGATGACCCAAGGAGGGCTGCAGTGTCTTTCTGAGGTGGGACTAACTAGGCAGGGCTTCTTCTGCCTTGGGACCACCATGATCCAGCCCCTCCTGAGCAGCATCACAGAGCCCAAGGACAGAGCGGGGTTGGGCTGGGCCCAGGAACCACCTCCCAGGGCACTCCAGAGGTGTGGATCAGCCCAACATCCCACCCTGCAGGTTCCTCCACCAGCCCATGGGCTCTGCAGGCCCTGAACACATCCCTCACACACACCCCTGTGGAAAACCCCTGTCCCTAAACTTCCTGGGAACCCATTTTCTGTCTGAGCCCATGTTTGCTTTTCAATACGAAACCCAGAGGACTAAACACGTTTTATAGAGTGTCCTGACAGCAAACCAGACTTCTCTCTCCCTTTTTTTTGACTCCACACATCCTGTCTTTAGTCATTAAACACAACCAACAGCATGAACATTTCATGAGCAGATAGTTAAATTTTAATTTCCCCATCGAATTCATTAAGGTGTGATCATGAATTTGAATTGAATTGAGCAACCTGGCAAGGAACCAAATTAAACATGACACAGTGACAAGGTTTCCTTTTTCATCGTGCTTGATCACCCTCCCCCACTCTTGCCCTGCTAAAATAAGTGTTCTTTCTTTCCCACCCCCAAAATGCTTCTTAATCAAAGTCTTGGCTAAAACCAAGGAAGAGCCTCCTGCCTTAAGCACCAGTCAGAGATGTGTTCAACGCACTAAAAAGAGCTCTGACAGAATTTATTGTTTGTGTTGGCAGATGAAATAATTGCAAGAGAGGCAAAAAAACCCCCACCCCGGGTGCTGTGCAGAGAGGGATGGTGGGCTCTGTTTTAATGCTTAATTTATTAGATCAAATAAATCTCACGCGCGCAGAGCCTGCAGCAAATGTTCTCTCTGTTCTTCCAGCCTCCCTCCACTCCTTCCAGCTCCACGTTTGTGACTCCTGGTAGGAGTTTCGGAGGGCTGGTGCAGAAGAGGAGAAATCCAGGGCTCAGCAAGGTGGATCCTCCCACCCTGAGCTGCCCCACCTCCAGGGATTTGAGTCTCTGACTTGTGTTTCCTCCACCCAGCCCAAAGTTTGCTCTGCTTTTTCACTCTTTGAGAACAGGAGTGGGCAAAATAACCAACCCTGGGGGTCACACACGTGATGCTACTGAGAGGAAACACTGACACCAGGGACAGCAGCCAGGGAACGGCTGGAGCTGTGTCAGGGCAGGCTCAGGGTGGATCTCAGGCAAAGGTTCTTCCCCCAGAGGCTGGTTGGGCACTGCCCAGGCTCCCCAGGGCAGTGGGCACAGCCCCAAGGCTGCCAGAGCTGCAGGAGGGTTTGGCTGATCCTCTGGGGCACAGGGGGTGACTCTTGGGGCTGGGCCTGTGTAGGGCTGAGGGTTGGACTCCATGAGCCTTGGGGGTCCCTTCCAGCTCAGCAAATTCTGGGATTCTGTAAGACACGGGGGCAAGGGGGAGCCAAGAAATCCTGTGAAATCCCTCAGCACATCATCCCATCCCAGGTCTCTTCTCCTCTCTTGTTTCTTCCTTGGAGAGCTTGTCCCTTTCCCAATATCCTGCAGGGTTTGGAAGAGCAAAGATCTGCCCTGACGCTCCCCCATCCCTCAATCCCAGGTTCTTCAGCCCCTCCTTGCTCACGGGACAGGTTTGTTTAGACCCAGCGGGTTCTCAATTTTGCCAGAAGTAATTTGGCCCTTCCACTGAAATCCAGGAGATCCCCAGCACCCTGCAGGTGCTGCAACGAGACAACTCCCCCAGGGGCAGAAGGACAGCTCTGCTGTCCTGCCCATCCCCATGGTATGATCTGACAGGACATTCCAGGTGAGACTTTCACCCCGTGCCTGGACTTGTGTTGCCAACATTCCCGTTGTGTTCCCAACATTCCCGTTGTGTTGCCAACATTCCCGTTGTGTTCCCAATGTTCCCGTTGTGTTCCCTACATTGCCTTTGTGTTGCCAACATTTCCATCATGTTCCCAACATTCCCATTGTGTTCCAACACAGGCAAGAGTTGGGGAAACCACTTGTTCCACGCTGCCATCTGTGTTTCCCAGCGTGGTGTGTGGTCCCTGCACGAAGCTGGGAAGGAGCCAAGCTGTGCTTTGGAGACGTCTGTGTACCTGCTGCCTCACAGAATATTTAGTGTGAGCAACTTAGCAACCCGTGGTAAAAACAAGCCTCCAGCTGGGTGGGTGGCAGCCACACCAGCCAGGCAGCCTGGAAAAAAAAAAAAAAAAAGTGGGAATTGCTTTTAAAACACTCACTGCTCAGCCCAAGAAGAGTCATCACGAGCATTCGAGTGGGGGGATAAATATGGGCATCTTTTAGGGCCTCGGGAGACCTGGGTGTGCAGAGGATAAACCAGGGAATAAATATCACCTTCATGTGTGAAACAAACCTCCAAGGAACTGCAGCCAGGGGTTGGTGGAGCAGGGAAGTGTTTGGAAAGGAGGCTAACACCTGGAAGATGGATTATGGTGTGAATGTTTCTCGCCAGCTCTGAAATCAGAGTCGTGTCAGGGGAGGGCTTTGCTCGTTAAACCTCGGCTCCGGTTGTGTTTTGTATTTGTTTTATTTCTCACCTTTTGCTTCCAATCTTGTACCTACAAATCTGACCTTAAATCTCGCAGGGCCGCTCTCCCCCTCCTCGCCGTTCCTGGGAAACGGGGCCGGTATTTAGGGCACGGTGAAGTGTGGGGAGGGGGATGAACTGGGAATGCCCTGCCTGGCAGGAAAAGGCAGTCTGGGCAGTCCGGGCTCAGGGAGCTCTGCCACCCTGCCAGGACACTGCGGGGGGTTCGACTGGGCAGGAATTCTCACTAATCCCTCCTCCAGCGGAACAACGGGATGCTCTGAAACCCTTCATCTCCCGGGCCGCTGGAAAACCAGCAAACTAATTGCCAGGGGCTGGGAAACGGCATTTCCCAAAGGCGGGAGGCGCCGGGAGTGCCGACACGCTGTTCCCTGGGAATGACCACGATTCCTCCCTCATTTCCATGTGTCTGCCTCTGACTTTCACTCATTAGGGCTCCGCGCTGTCATTCCCTGCGAGATTAAAGAGCCCTTTAAGCGCTTGGTATTTGGTTCCGAGGCGCTGGACTCGAGATCTCTCTTGATGTGCTGAAAGGACCATCCCCGGGAGACAGCTGTGCCACCGCTGCCAGCCTTTGGAAGCACTTCCACTGCCCGCTCCACTCCCTCCGATGTTCAATAACCTTTTGGAAATGTCAGCGCCAAAACTGAGGACTCTCTTCCAGCCATAAAAGTGGGGAAAATCAGTTCCAAGCTCCCGCTCCTTGATTCCCCGGCTGTTGTTTCCTTGCATCGCGTTAAGCCTCTTTTTTCAGGGCTGCTGCTGCTGCTCCGGGGGCTCCTGCCCGGTTTTCCCCTCCAAAATTCACACCCTGTGGGAAGCTCCCACAAAGGGAAGGGAAGGGTTGGGAAGGGAAGGTTTGGGAAGGTTTGGGAAGGGAAGGGAAGGGAAGGGAAGGATTGGGAAGGATTGGGAAGGGAAGGTTTGGGAAGGTTTGGGAAGAGAAGGGAAGGTTT
>NW_020885008.1:385267-404870 GCF_003945725.1 Corapipo altera | reverse complement strand
GGGAAGCCATTCCCTGTGTCCTGTCCCTCCATCCCTTGTCCCCAGTCCCTCTCCAGCTCTCCTGGAGCCCCTTTAGGCCCTGCAAGGGGCTCTCAGCTCTCCCTGGAGCCTTCTCTGCTCCAGGGGAACCCCCCCAGCTCTCCCAGCCTGGCTCCAGAGCAGAGGGGCTCCAGTCCCTGGAAAATCTCTTGGATTTCTATCCCATGAGATGGGAAGGGAACTGAGCAGCTCCAGGATCACCTGACATTGAGGTGTTTTGTTCCCTGATGGATTCAGTTTCTGACGTGGAGCTGGTGGGACCCAGCCTGGGACACAGGGAATCCCAGAATATCCTGGAGACACACAAGGATCAGGGAAAGAAGGGAAGGTTTGGGAAGGTTTGGGAAGGGAAGGTTTGGGAATGTTTGGGAAGGGAAGGTTTAGGAAGGTTTGAGAAGGTTTGGGAAGGGAAGGTTTGGGAAGGGAAGGGAAGATTTGAGAAGGGAAGGGAAGCTTTAGAAAGGTTTGGGAAGGGAAGGTTTAGGAAGGTTTGGGAAAGTTTGGGAAGGTTTGAGAAGGGAAGGTTTGGGAAGGGAAGGTTTAGGAAGGGAAGGGTTGGGAAGGGAAGGTTTTTTCAAGACTCTCAGTCTCCCAGGCCCCACTGAATTTCCAGGCTGGGATGATGGGATTATTATTTCTTGAGCAGCACAGTCAGAACCAAACCCAGGATCCTCCATGAAATCTGTGGTGAGGGTGATGTGCAGAACCACAGCCACACCCTCCCACACCCACGGTGGTGCCCAGGGTTCAGCCCCACGTTTTTCCAAATCCCAGAGCAGCTCTGCAAACCCTTGGGAAGGAGCTTTGGGGCTCGTTTCCACTGGGAATTGCTCAGGACATCCCAGATCCCAGCAGGGACCTGAGCAGCCCGTGGGGGCTGAACCACCTCTGGGAAGAGAACAGAGCTCCCAGCAGCTCTGAAACGTTTGATTTCAGGTGGAAAACCTGATTTTCTGAGCTGTCCCAATTAAACCTGGAGATCTCCGGGGGTGTGGAGGCAGCAGTTCAGCCCCTGGAGCTTTGCAGTCGGAGCAGGGAGAGCCACAGGGAGCTCCTGCAACACCCCCCTGGCCTCCCTGGCTGCTCCTTCACCCACTCCAACACCACACCGGAAGAATTAAATGGCTCTTGACTGGTTTTCAACCTGCTGCACAAAAAGGGCTCTGAAGATTAAAGAGAGGGAGCAGGGGAGTTAATTAAAGGCAGTGTTTGCTTTCAGCCCACAGGGTGTTGCAGCAGAATTCCATGAAGAAAGGAGGAAAAGTGCCCCGGTCCTTGTGCCTGTGCCTTTCCCTGGGTCCCCCTCCTGCTTTGGGAGGGATTTGGGGCATTTGTCACCACCCTGTCTCTTATCTCCAGCCATTCCAGGTTCCCCAGCACATCTGACAGCAAATCCAGAGCTCCAAGTCACTGAACAAGTTTGGAAAACCACCCTGGAGAGCCGAGGGAAGGAGGTACAAGGCAGGCAGGACTTTGTTTGTGGGCAAATATATCTTAATATTCTGCATTAACATTGAACAACCCAAAGCAGCAGCACCAATCCCAGCAGCAATTCCGCTGCCCCAAGGAGATTCCTGGGAATTACATAAATGAAAGGGGCTTCCCACAGCCCTCCCTCAGCCCTGAAATCCCTGGATATGGGTGTCCAGCCTTGGCTTGGGCAAACCCCCAGGGGCTCATCAACCCAAAGGTTCATTTGTGAGCAAATAACTGACTCGGTTTTCACTTGTTATTTAACCCTTGGGAACCAGGCCCTGGAAAACTGAGGGAAGGGAGCTGAGAAAGCTTTTTAACCCTTTCTGAGTGTTCTTTGCACACTTGGTGCTGAAAAAGCTTTTTCACCTTTTCTGAGTGTGTGTTTTCCACACTCAGAAAGCTTTTTAACCCTTTCTGGGTGTGTGTTTTGCACACTCAGAGCTGAAAAAGCTTTTTCACCTTTTCTGGGTGTGTGTTTTACACACTCAGAACTGAAAAAGCTCTTTAACCTTTCCCAAAAAAAGCTTTTTAACATTTTCTGAAAGTTTTCTTTTCCCTTGAAGCTGAGAAAGCTTTTTAACCTTTCCTGGCTGTTCTTTACACACGTGAAGCTGAAAAAACCTTTTAACCCTTTCTGAGGGTGTGTTTTGCACACTCAGAGTTGAGAGAGCTTTTTAACCCTTTCTGAGGGTGTGTTTTGCACACTCACAGCTGAAAAAACCTTTTAACCTTTTCTGAAAGTTTTCTTTACCCTTGGAGCTGAGAAGGCTTTTTAACCCTTCCTGGCTGTTCTTTGCACACTCACAGCTGAGAAAGCTTTTTAACCCTTTCTGGGTATTCTTTGCACACTTGGTGCTGAAAAAGCTTTTTCACCTTTTCTGAGTGTGTGTTTTTGCACACACAGAGCTGGAAAAACCTTTTAACCTTTTCTGAGTGTGTGTTTTGCACGCTCGGAGCTGAGAAAGCTTTTTAACCCTTTCTGGGTGTGTGCTTTACACACTTGGAGCTGAGAAACCTCTTTTTATTTATTTATTTTTTTTTCCCTCTGGAGGAATCCTGCTCAGCGGAAAACACCAGGGGAGCAATTTTCCCTTCTGTTTTCTGAATGTATTGAAAGCAGAGAGGCGAAGGGTGTAAATTTAAATGAAGGGCGAGGCAAATTAACCCACCAATCCCTGCAGGATCTGCCCTGCTCTGCCTTTCCCATCCATCCTGAGCTGTCTGACCCAACAGGTGCCCAATTTTGAAAATTGCCCAGCCTTTCTCCAGCAGACACAACACAGCTAAATAAATACAGCAGTGGGATGATGATGGCTCTTCTGCAGCTCTTAATGCAATTTTAGAGGCTGCCATGGATGGCTGGAACGGGGTTTTTTTGATGGGAGGAGGAGGAAAGATCCATTATCCAGAGCCCTGTATATATTCCTGAGGCTGGAAAGACCTTGATTGCACAGCCAGCAAAGCTCTGCTCCTGCAGAGGATGACATGCAGGCAAATTTGTTCCTTCATTGGCAGCTCTGAACGTTATCTGGGTGGGTCAGATAATCTATCTAGATAAACTAACAATTTTCTCCCATAGCTTCAGCATTGTGCCATAGGAACATCCATTAGCAATGACAATAATACTTTAATTTTCAACTCCAGCAGGCCTGCAGTCCTGTCAGAGATTGGTGCTTCCAGCCCCGTGCAAGGATGGCTGGATGGGCAGATAGACTGATGGATATTCAATTATGATCAAATCAAGCTGATATGGAATGTTTATTTCTCACAGAGCAGTTCTGTAAGAAGGTGAATGAAAAAGGAGGCAGAATTTTGCCACCTGGAAAAGCTTTGATGCAGAAATCAGTTCTTTGTCTCCGTCTTAAAAAGGAAAACACGACCAAATCTCACAGCAAGTTGGAAGTTTAGGGTTTGAAAATGGCTCTGAATCTTTTGGGGGCTAGTGAATTATCTGAGGAGAGAGATCTCTAGCCATGGAAAAATTAAACATCTGATCCAAGCTGGGTGTTGCTACAGAAGGCAAAACCCACACCCTTGGGATAGAGGTGCCCCAAACCCCACGTGAGTCCCCCCTTTGCCACCCCCAGGCCAGGCTGAAAATCTCCCTGGGATGGGAGAGAAGCCCAGAGAGCCAGTTTGGAGAGATTCCTTGGAAACTTTATTGATGAAAATGAATTTTAATTGAAATCCCAGAATTTTTGAGGTTGGAAAAGCCCTCCCAGCCCATGGATCCCCCCTGTGCCCGATGCCCACCTTGTCCCCCAGCCCAGAGCACTGAGTGCCACAACCAGGCCTTCCTTGGACACCTCCAGGGCTGGGGACTCCAAACCTCCCTGGGCAGCCCCTGCCAAGGCCTGACCACCCTTTCCATGGAGAAATTCCTGCTGGTGTCCAACCTGAGCCTCCCCTGGCACAGCTGGAGGCCGTTCCCTCTCCTCCTGTCCCTTGTTCCCTGGGAGCAGAGCCCGACCCCCCCCGGCTCCCCCCTCCTGTCAGGGAGTTTTGCAGAGCCAGAAGGTCCCCCCTGAGCCTCCTTTTCTCCAGGAATGTTTTAGGCCACAGAACCCAATCCCAGAAGAGCCCTGAGCTCTGGATCAGGATGGATCAGGAATGAGTGACAAGCTCAGTTGCTGGAGGTTTGGGGGGCTCAGGGGCTGCTGCCCCAGCCCGTCCCACATCCCTGCATCCCCCTTTCCATCCAGGGCACTTCATCCTCTGCTCCTCCTCTCTCGCTGCCCCCCCGGGCACCAGCAAAGCTCTGCCGAGTTTGCTGAGCCGTGGTTTTGGGTGAGGTCACGAGGACTTTGCTTTCCCACCCTGTCGGATCCTCCTGCAGGTGACTCCTTGCCTCTCCCTGCTGCTCCTTCCCCCTCTGCTGGTGGCTGGGCTGTGGAATAACCTTCACCCTCTTCCTCTTCAATAGCAATATTTCCCTAGAAGGTGGAAAAGGGGATTTAGGGGAGCCCAGACTCTTTAGGGGAGGGACTCCTCTGCCCAAACAAAACCCTCTGTGCAATCCCAGGAGCAGGTTTAGCTCCAAATCAAAGCAAAAAAAAGTGTAAAAGCTGGTTTTTACTGGAGCCAGGCAGTGGATCCAAACTGAGGAAACTATTCTAAGGCTGAGAATTTTATCATTTAATTAACCATTGCTGTTAATGGGCTTGTTGTGTCACTGCTTGACTCACAGAAATTGTTTTTCCCTGACATTCCTGGGCCTGGATTCATGGGGAATTGTTTCTTGTGTGGATTTGCCCTTATCAGCTGTGGCTCCAGGCTGTAATTCCTCTTCCTTACAAACACAGGTCCCTGCAGGATTGCCAGGGCTCATTAGGGCATGTGGATAATGGGATATTTTTATCTATGATAATTAAGTAATTATCCCATGTAATGGAGAGAGGGGTCAGTTGTGCCCAGGCTGCTGCCATTTACACTGTGGCAAGGAAATGGGAATATTTCCATGTCTTTTTCTTTATTCTCTTCTCTTCTCTTCTCTCTTCTCTTCTCTCTTCTCTTCTCTTCTCTTCTCTTCTCTTCTCTTCTCTTCTCTTCTCTTCTCTTCTCTTCTCTTCTCTTCTCTTCTCTTCTTTTCTCCCTTTCTCTTTTCTCTCTCCCCTTCCCAAACCTTCCCTTGTCTTCTCCTTCAAGCC
This sequence comes from Corapipo altera, assembly GCF_003945725.1. Taxonomy (NCBI): domain Eukaryota; kingdom Metazoa; phylum Chordata; class Aves; order Passeriformes; family Pipridae; genus Corapipo; species Corapipo altera. The sequence goes on along the minus strand of NW_020885008.1, from coordinate 399,708 downwards.
AGATCCATTTAAATTGAGTTTATTCATTATTGTTCTCTCTTCTGTTTCGATGTAAAATGAACCTCATCACCATCAAGGTCTCAGAAAAAGAAGGGGAAAAAAAGCATCTCAAGTGTGATTTTATTCCCAAGGTCGAAGCAAACACTCTCCCGTCCCTGGGAATAGAGAATCCATCCCTAACCTTGCCCAGAGCCCGGGAGTGATCCCTGTTGCTCCCCTGGGCTGGGGGATGTCCGGAGCTGTGGGGTCACAGCTCAGCCGGGGGGGTTCCCGCTCCCATCCAAACCTCGGGAGCCTCCCGGGTACTTTCCAGAGCTTCGATCTCCCTCTTGTGGCTGAACATCGTGGGCACGGGGGGAACAGAGAGCCCTGGATTCCCCTCCCGCAGCTGCACCCTCATCCTGGGGGGAAGGGGCTTTTAGGCTTAATTCTTCTTTTTCCCGACTGAAATGATGCTCGTGCGACCCTTTCCCTCTCTGTCATCCTCCCGTGGGCACTGCCGGACCCGGCAGCCCCTTGCATGTGACAGCGGGGAGGATGCAGCGTTCCCATGGACCTCATGGATTTGGGGAATTCCTGCTGGGAAGGGGCCGATCTGCACCCCCAGCTTGGAGCTGCACACGCCGGGGGTCGGGGTTTCCAAAGCTGGATGGGCCGGGGATGCTCCGAGGAGGAGCAGGGAGGTGCTGGGAGGGACAGGAGGGGAAGGAGAGTCCTTCTGGCTCCCAAAACTCCCATTTCTCCAGTGTCACCCCTCCTGGAGGAACTGAGCTCACTGGTGTGGAACCACCAGCCTGACCCCGGCTTGGGAACAAAAGATGGGATGAGAGCTGGAGGAGATGAATCCCAGAGGATGGGGGCGAGGGAAAGGGACTTTTCCCTGCTAATAACCCCTCTCTGGGGTTATTGCTGAGGATTGGGAAGGAATTGTTCCCTGTAGGGGGGAGGCCCTGGCACGGGTTGCCCAGAGAAGCTGTGGCTGCCCCTGGATCCCTGGAAGTGTCCAAGGCCAGGTTGGAGCAACCTGGGCTGGTGGAAGGTGTCCCTGCCCATGGCAGGGGTGGAACTGGATAATCTTTGATGTCCCCATCCATCCAAATCAGACCTGGGTGGGTGTCCCAGGGCTGGGATCTCCTGCCCCTGGATCTCTGCTCCAGCCCCTGGACAGGGACACACAGGAGGGCTCCACACCCTCCGGTTCTGCAGCATCCCCTTCACCTTCTCACCTGAATTGTAATCATTCTAAAGCCATTTCCTGATTTTTTTCAAGGGATTTAGATTGGATATCAGGAGGAAATCCTTCCCTGGGAGGGTGGGGAGGCCCTGGCCCAGGTTGGCCAGAGAAGCTGTGGCTGCCCCTGGATCCCTGGAAGTGTCCAAGGCCAGGTTGGAGCAACCTGGGCTGGTGGGAGGTATCCCTGCCCATGGCAGGGGTGGAATGAGATGATCTTGAAGGTCCTTTTCAGCCCCATCCAAACCATTCCATGATTCCATGTCATGATTCTGTCAGAAAGAGCCCTGAGACGTTGTGGGGTGTGAGTGAGCCTGGGGTTGAAGTCCCCAAAGGGTCTCTGCCCTCCCCAGATAACCTGGCAGCAAGGCTGGACAAGTTCATGAAATGAGACACATCTACAGACACATTTCTGCCCATAAATCTCCCAACTCCACGAAAGGACTCTTGGTGTTGGGGTTGCATTGTACAATTTTTTGGGAAAAGGGGCTTTCTCTGGGCTCCGACACGTGGAAAGTTGTTTCAGGTGAGGGTCTCAACAAAGCTCTGACTGTCCAGGGCCTTCTTGCATTGAACAGGGCTGAAATTTAGGCCTGGAAATTTCAGGGATCCCTAAAAATTCCAAGCCCAAATGCCTCAGGAAATGCCATTTCCACTCCCCAGGAGCCTCTTGGTGTTGTCTCTTCCAGCAGCTCTGGGGAAGGTTTTTGTCCTGCTGGGTCCAAAAATCATCCAGGGCCCCAAAACTGGGGCGTTTTCTGCATCACTGTGACACAAACTGTCATTTAAAACCCCATTTCCACAGGTTTCTCTGCAGAGCAAAGGTCTGGTGGGGATCATGGAACAGGGAACATTCCCACTGAGTAAAAATCAAGGATACAGCCAAGAGAAAGGAAAAAAACCCACATCCAAGAAGGCAGAGCCAAGCAGTGGCAAAGGGTTCTTAAGTTTGAAGTATTAAAACATCAGCCCATTTCCATAAAGAAAGGTTGGATAAAGCCCTGGAGCAGCCCCATTACACCAAGTTGGGAATGTTTTTCCACAGAATGTGCTGCTTACAAAGAGGTGGCCTGTGTGGGTTTTGTTTGCAGGGAAGGCAGAGATTTTGTGGAATATAACTGAGGTTTTACAGGAAAATCCAGGTGTTTGTGTAAGTGGGTGAGTATCTCTGCCTCTGTAGGCTTTGGATAAGTAAAAAAAAGATGGGGAAATTATCAACTGAATGTGAATCCGTGCAAAATCTCCCTCCCTTCCTGGAATTCTGTCACCCATCCATTTATTTCTGGCTGTGCCTTGCCCTCTGCACCCCCTTGGGTTGACCCTGCCTGGGTTTTTCCAGCCAGCAATTGGGAGTTTGATTAAATGGCATTTCTGGGAAGGGAAAAATCTATTTGTTTAGCTGATCTCCGTGAGCCAGACCCAATCTCCAGCAGCCCTTCAGGAACCAGGTAAAAATACATCACTTACCAATTCCTTCACCCCACTGAGAACTCGTGGAAAAGTATTTCATTGGGATTTGTGGATTGGAAGCCCCACTTCAGTGCAGGCTGCTTGGATTTATGCATGAAAGGTCACAGACTCGTAGGAGTAAATAACTTCCCTGGCATTATGTTCTGTTCCAGAGACACAAAGAGAAAAATATGTGTTTGCAAAACGTCTATTTACAGCCTGGGAGACCTTTTATTTCAGCTCAGGAAACACAGAAATGGAATCTCCATGGAAGGAGGGAGGGTCTGTATGGAGGAGTCTGAGAGAGGATGGGCACTGTGGGGGCTTGAGGTGCAACATTCCTCCCTGAATGGGGATTTTAAATGCCTCAATTAAGGAAAATCAGCATCTAAATCACCTGAGCTGCTCTCCCTCAGCTCCTTGATTAGGGAGGAAGCTTCAGAAAGGGATTTATCACATCCCAAGGCAGGTGTCAGAAATGGGGGGAGATGAATCACAGCCCCATGAAACACATCTCCCTGTGTTCTCGCAGTGTGTCTTGGTGCTTATTGACAGGACAAGAGCAGAGCCCTGGAAGATGCTCAGATCAGGCTGCTGGATCCTCTGGGTTGCAAGGCAGAGGTTTTCAGTGCCAACAAAACAGGCATCAGGCCCTTTTGGGGGTGCAGGAGGCAGAAATGAGGGGGGCAACCCCACTGAGTCCCTCACTCACTGCTGAATATTTCAACTGAGCTGTTTCTGTATTTCTACCTTTAGCTTTTCCCAGTGGTTTTGCAGAGCCCAGTACTTTGTCCAGGAGAACAGGGCTCTGTTATCCTGAACTTTCCCCTTCTGTAACAGGCTTTTGATCTCCTCCTTGCAGAGCACTCTGGTGTTTTTTAGCGGTGGAGCCAATGCCAGAGCCACCACCAAGCACAGGCTCCTGAGCAGTTCTTCCCTCCCAGACGAAATAAAGAGGCTGAAAGCAGTCACCAGCCCTGGGGAGCGAGCCATTCCCACATCCCATGTTGTTTGGATCCCCGTGGGAAGCCCAGCTCAAAGCACAGGAGGGTTTGCTGCAGGTGTGTCACACTGGGGTTTGTCCTGGAGCTGCAGAGACACCTCAGCTCAGGTTGCTCCAGTCCCAAAGGGTGTTCAGGAGCTCTGCTCTGTCAGAGTGTCTGGGAATGTTCAGAGACAGGCAGCTCTTGCCCCAGTGAGCTTTTATTTGACGTGGAAACAAGGATTCAAAGCACTTTTCTTGAGCTGCAAACGTGGGCTCACGCCGGGGTGGGCACCACTGGGACACAGGGGTCACCCCACATTGCTGTCTGTCCTTCCATCGGGCACAGGAACCAGCTCTTCCCCTCAACACCCTTCAGCTCTCATCCCACAGAGATGAGATCCTCACTGAATCCTTGAGAAGCTTTTTGGGAGCCTCCCTGCCCCCCCACCATGGTTGCCTTCCATCCCTCCCTGTTGGGGTGCAGAGCCTGGTGCTTGCAGGTCTCCTGTGGATCACTCACAACACGTGTTTTCTTCTTGGTGTGTCCTAAGAAGCCCTAAAATTGCCCGTGGTGGGATTTTTGGGGTGCCCTGTGCAGGGCCAGGATGAGGATCCTTGTGGGTCCCACCCAGCTCAAGATATTCTGTGATTCAGGGGCAAAGTGGGAGAACAATCCCACACAGGCAGGTGGGACAAGTGTCCTGTGGCTTCTTCATGCCCACTGAACCCCCAGGATTTAGTGGGTCTGATGGTATTTGGGTGAAAGTTGGAGTTGATGATCTTGGAGGTCTTTTCCAACCTTAATGATTCCATGATTCCATGATTCTTTTGGGGTCAAGAGCCCCACTCCACACTCCAGGACTTTGTTTGCTCTCCTGCTGCCCCCCAAGTGGGGGCCTGTGGCACACAATACAGTTAAAGAAAGGTGTTTCTTTTTGATTCTCTTTTCCCACCGGTTATTGGGATCCCTAAAGAAGGGGGTGGGGAAGAGAGAGGCAGCTCTGAAAAACACCATTTCCTCAAGGTGACCTCCCTGAGTAAACTCCAGCAGATGCAGAGGGATAAAGGTAATTGAGTGCCAGCCTAAGGAGCTTCTGGTGCCCCTCGTGCTGTAAAGAAATGGCATTAAATTGCTAAAGCATCTTTGCCACACATTGAGATGCATTTTGCTCTGCTGCCCGAGCTGCTGCAGAGGCCCAGGAATGACCATGACCCTGCAATGCTGGGGACACTGAGGTGGCTCTGAAATGAGCCCCAGGTGTCATTCCAATGCCCTGAGTGCTCTCAGTGCTGCCAGGACTCGCCCCCCCCCCCCGTGCAGTGTTGGTGCCAAACTCACTCCTGTTCTTCTCTTAGTCTTGTTTTTAAATGATTGGTTTAAGGGTCGTAACCCTGTGGGCCAAGAGCTCCAGGTTTCCTTGTAAGGGAGGCATGGTTTTCCTGGATCCAGGGTACCCAGAGAGTGAGGAATCAAATGAGTGGGGTCTTTTGATGGGCTCAATTAGAGGTGCTGCCTCCTGCTTAATGAGGGGAATCTCATCAGCTCCTTCCCACAAAGCTGGTGGGGCTGGGGCAGCTCAGCTTGGAGAGTCACTCCAGGAATTTCACAAGGACACAGAGTGACAGGACAAGGGGAAATGGCCTTAATCTGAAGGAGTTCAGAGTTAGATGGGATATTGGGGATAAATTGTTCTTTGTGGGGCCCTGGCACAGGTTTGCCCAGAGAATTGTGGCTGCCCCAGCCCTGGAAGTGTCCAAGGCCAGGTTGGACAGGGCTTGGAGCAACCTGGGCTAGTGGAAGGTGTCCCTGCCCATGGCAGGGGATGGGAATGACATAAGCTTTAAGATCCCTTCCACCCCAAAGCATTCCATGATTCCATAAGGGGATGCCCAACTTGGCACCTCTGACATCCCAACCACAAGGAACATCTCCTGATTTCTCCCTTTCTGATTCCCAGCCAGAGCCATGTACTCCCCCATTTTCATTCCTACACTTAATTTCCACCTCCAGGCTTTCCCTCAGAGCTGTTTCCAGCTTTCATCATCCCGGGCACGTGCGAGTCATTAGTTGGGAGCGGGTCAGAAACCCGACAGAGATGGAAATGTCTTTTATTTGTGAGCAGAACGACACCACCCATGCCTTTGATTACTATTCCATCCGTTCCATTGCTATTCCAGCCCCGTCCTGGGGCCGCTGGGGGAGCTGGGAGGATTAGGAGATGCCATCAGAAGTCATTGAGATATAAATGACTTTAATATGCCGTGACACGCGCCCGGGTAAATAAGCCTGGTGTGTTGCCAAGGTGATGCTCCTTTGTTGCCATGACTATATCAAATAGCCATGGTTACCTCTCCCTGCTGCCACTTGGAGACAACTATTTTTGAAATGTCCTTTTAATGACTTGTGACACTAATAAAGTGATCGGGATTCCGGCCGGGAATGGGATTTGTAGGACACACGCCAGGAGATGTGGCTTTAATGTGTGTTGGAGGATCTCGTCCTCCAGAACCAGGGTTGCTCTGCTCATGGACCTCCAGAGTCACCAGGGGTGGATTTGCACCTTATTCTTATTATCTACTGCTTCTTCCAAGCAGATCCAACTGGAGATATCTCAGTTATTCTTGGCTACGTAATCTGGTCTAGTGGAAGATGTCCCTGCTCACAGAATCATAGAATTATAGAATAACAGAATTATAAAATTAATAGAATCCTAGAATTACAGAATCAGATAATTCATAGGATGACAAAATTACAGAATCATAGAATTAATAGAATCATAGAATCATAAAATCATAGAATCACAGAATTATGGAATCATAGACATAGAATCACAGAATTACAGAATTGTAGAGTTAATAGAATCATAGAATTAGAGAATCATAGAATTATAAAATTAATAGAATCAAAGAATTACAGAATCAGAGAATTAATAGAGTAACAGAATTACAGAATCATAGAATTAGTAAAATCATAGCATCATAAAATCATAGAATCATAGAATTATAGAGTCATAAACATAGAATCACAGAATTATAGAATCATAGAATTATGGAGTCATAGAATCATAGAACTATGGAATGAATAGAATCATTGAATTATAGAATTAATAGAATCATAGAATTAATAGAATTATAAAATCATAGAATCATAGAATTCTAGAATCATAGAATTAATAGAATCACAGAATTATAGAATCATAGAATTATGGAGTCACAGAATCATAGAACTATAGAATTAATAGAATCATAGAATTAATAGAATTCTAGAATCATAAAATCATAGAAACCTAGAATTCTAGAGTCATAGAATTAATAGAATCATAGACTTATAGAATCACAGAATTATAGAATCATAGAGTTAACAGAATCATAGAATCATGGAATTCTAGAATCATAGAATTAATGGAGTCATAGAATTATAGAATTATACAATCACAGAATTATAGAATCAAAGAACTAATAGGATCATAGAATTAATAGAATCATAGACTTAGAGAATCACAGAATTGTAGAATCACAGAAATCGTTGGAAAAGATCTCCAAGCCCATTGCAGAGGCTTGGACCAGCTGACCTTTAAAAGTCATTTCCAGCCCCAACCACTCTGTGATTCCATTCTTCCTCCGATTTAAAATCTCGTTATGCAGTGACAGGGCTCTGGTTTTGCTCTCCAGGACTTTTAAGCGTTCAGAGGAATAACTGAGAGATAATTCAGAAATAACAATTCATTCTTTTGCATTTAAAGACACATCTGTTCTCACCCAGCAGACAGAGGGAGTCACTGGTGTAACCCCTCCAGGAGCTGGACCTTGATAAAGCTTTGTTGACTTCAAAATGTGGTTTTACCTTGGCTTCTTTTGCCTGGATTTTGCCATTCTGGTGAATTGTGGGGTCAGAAAGCAGCTGACATGATTTGTGTCTAACACGTCACTGCACCTTAATTACCTTGGTCAGTTTAGCCTCGATTTCCTCATTTTAATACTGCTGGAATATTGATATATTTGTAGGATACCAAACATGGAACTTGGACACCACTACGAGAAACTGTTCCGTGGAGCTGCAACGAGCTGACACTTCTGAGCTCAAACATGGGAATGGCATTTTCCCTGGAAATCCTGATGCTGCAGCTCTGGATTGCCCTGGGAGTTAGTTTAGATCCATTGGGATTTTCAGGAACAAATCCCACTGTTTCCTAACTGGCCTCTCTGCTCAGGACAGAGCAGAGATCAGCACTTGTGTTGCCATCCCTGCTGCTGAGCTGCTGTTGAGGAGCCATTTATCCCTTTATTTATCCCCTGGGCTCTTCCCTTGCCCACCTGGAGCAGGCACCAGGTTGGTGCCACCCACTTGTGTCCCCAGCCAGAGTTAATTGCCAAGAATAAACCTGTTTGTGGCTGTGGATGCCAAAAAAAGAACAGCCAGTTGTTTTTCCTGGCTGGGTTGGACTTCCAAGAGTTTCTTCCTCGAGATCAGATGTCAGCCTGTCAATGTGACAGCTCTTGTCTGGCTCTGGTTTTGGTGGAAAAAATTCTTTTTTTCTTAATAATGATGATTTTTAAGAGTTCACAGCCCATTTTTTTCAGAGAGTTGAACACCTTTCTCCTTTAAAACTGAACAGATCCCTTGCTTGATGAAATGTTTCCAAGGGGGTGCATGAGGAAAATGTGAAGAGGTGCCCAAGCTCCTCAGGGAACAAGCTCCTCTGGTCAGTCCAGCAGTCCTGCACATCCATTTATCCCTCTTAGACTGGGAAACCCCCCAAAAATCCACTGTTTTCCTGAGGAGCTCTGGCCATGGCCTCTCATCTCTGTGTTTTTTACTCTCATGCATCTGTTCCCTCATCCATCCTCGGATCACACCAGCTTTGGGATCAGAGAATCCTTAAGGTCACATCCACATGTTTTTTTCAACACTTCCAAGGATGGAGACTCCACCTCCTCCCTGGGCAGCCCCTTCCAGTGCTTGACAACCCTTCCCATGAAGAATTTTTCCATAATATCCAAATTAAACCTCCTGTGGCACAGCTGGAGGCCGTTCCCTCTCCTCCTGTCCCTTGTTCCCTGACAGCAGAGCCCAATCCCCCCCCTGGCTCCCCCCTCCTGTCAGGGGGTTGCAGAGCCAGAAGGTCCCCCCTGAGCCTCCTTTTCTCCAGGCTGAGCCCCCCCAGCTCCCTCAGCTGCTCCTGCTGCTCCAGCCCCTTCCCAGCTCCCTTCCCTTCCCTGGACACGCTCCAGCCCCTCAATGTCTTTCTTGGAGTGAGGGGCCCTGAAGGTGAATTTTAGAGCTTCACCTCATTCTGAAGCTCTCAGGAAACCAAAGATTCATTCCTGTGGCCCCTTCCAAAACAATATCTCAGAGCCCCCTTGGATTGCTGAGCCCTCTCTGGGATTTTCCTCCTGGTTTAGAGTAGAAATTCCAGTTCTCAGCCTCTGGAATGGTAAAGTCAGAGCTTTACCAAATTTCATCCCATTTCTCTGTCTGCATTTTTCCAAGGCACCCAGTGCATTTCTAATCCCAAGGAGCAGCAGTGGGACTCCTTTTCTTGCCATCCATGGGTCTGGCTCAGACCTACTGAGGGATCCAGGGGTGCAGCACAGCTGGATGAGACCAGTTGTGTTTGGTGCTGTCCCCAGGATCTCTTTACACCATAAATGATGTCCCACACGTTGGGATCAAGACGTGTGAGTTTGTCTGTGCTCCACCACATTCTGGCTCCGCTGGAATAAACCACTTTCTGCCTGTAGAAGATTGATTTTCAATGGATTCACTTCCATCACAAAGCCTTTTTCTCATTGCAGTGTCAAAGATCCTTTGTGTGTCTAACTGTCCCTGAACTCGGGGGGCTGTGAGGATTGTGTTCAAATCAGCCATTAAGAACAATCTCCTGGCAGAGCCCGAGCATGAAAAATTCCATCCGAAAGATGAAAGGGGCAGAAAATGTTCGGAGCTCCTGGAAAATGGGAATTTCTGAGGGTTTGCAACCTCCGCTGGAGTTGCCATCAGCAATGTGCACCCAAATACGTCCAGGGCCAGAGCTCCCATCAGCTTTAAAGGGAAACTGGATTAAAGCTTTCAGCCTAAAGCCTCATGACTAATCACCCAAAGTGCCACAGGATCCTTCAAGTGGCTGCTTTACTTCAGAGGAGCTGCTGCTGCAAACTCCCTGGGAGAATTCCTTAGCCTGGGGTGGCAGAAATGGGAGGCCTGGATGGGAAAAGTCTGATCTTTGATGCCCACAGGGAGAGAAGTGATGCCCTCTCCCCCTTCCTGGGAGCGAGCAGCACTCAGGAAGATGATTTCAAGCTGGTCCTTCTGGGGGAGGTGTGGAGAGCTCCTTTCCAGCCATCAAGGAACAAGCAGAGGTTACAACAATTAATAAATGTTATTTATAAAGCATTTCCCGCCCCAAGAGCCTTTTGGGAGCAGCGTGAGCCATTAAAATGAAATCCAATTATAAAACCCAATCACAATTAAATTGCTCGTGTCTCTCTGCAGGAGCCCTGTCTCAGTCACTCGCTCTGTGTCTCCTCTGGCCGAACTGCAGAGGAGCTTCCACTCATTTGTTTGTGGCACCAACAAGAGAACCCTCATTATCTGCATATTATAAAGCTGTGTGGGCTAAAGGATTGAGATTAATATGAAATAATTAGCTCTGATGAAAAGTTACCCCTCACTTGGAGCAGCTGGGACCGAACAGGATGCAACTGAGAGCTGATTAGTGTGTCATTGCAGTGTTAGTGTGTGCACAGGCATTGTCACAGGGCCCAAAATGCCTTGGAGACGATGGAATTTTAATTGAACACCAAGGTTGGGATGGCACAGGGGGTGGGGAGTTCATTTGGGTTGGTTTTACAAGCAGGGCAAACCCTTCAGCGTTTCAACAGCAAAGCTCAAAGGGGTGTCGGGGTTGTCCGTGCTGGAATTTGTTTCAGAAATGGCAGAATCAGGGTTGTGGTGGATTTGCACCCTGTGCTCACAGAATCCCAGGATCACTGAGGTTGGGAAAGACCCCCAAGGTCATCGAGTCCCCCCTGTGCCCGATGCCCACCTTGTCCCCCAGCCCAGAGCACTCAGTGCCAGGGCCAGGCCTTCCTTGTTTGTTTTCTCTTTGTCAGCAAAAAGCTGTGGAGCTAAAATTGAGTTGTCACTTAGGGCTGAGAAAAAGTGCACTGCTGTATCCTGAGGCTTGCAGATGTTCCTGAAGGTTGTTCTGCGGAAAAACCGAGATCAAGCAACATGATTCAGCTTCTTCCATCAAAATCCCAGAATCACTGACGTTGGAAAAGACTTCCAAGGTCATCGAGTCCCCCCTGTGCCCGATGTCCACCTTGTCCCCCAGCCCAGAGCACTGAGTGCCAGGGCCAGGCCTTCCTTGGGCACCTCCAGGGGTGGGGACTCCAAACCTCCTTGGGCAGCCCCTTCCAGTGCCTGACCACCCTTTCCAGGAAGGAATTCCTGCTGTGCCTGTCACCAGAGTGTGTGTTGGAGTGGCAGGTGAACTCACAGGGACAGGCAGGACAGAGGGAAGGTTCTACTGGGGCAACACTGACAGGAGGGGGGAGCCAGGGTGGGTCTGGCTCTGCTCCCAGGGAACAAGGGACAGGAGGAGAGGGAACGGCCTCCAGCTGTGCCAGGGGAGGGTCAGGTTGGACATCATGAGGAATTTCTTTATGGAAATGGCTGTTAAACATTGGCAGGGGCTGCCCAGGGAATTTTGGAGTCCCCAGCCCTGGAGGTGCCCAGGGAAGGCCTGGCTGTGGCACTCAGTGCTCTGGGCTGGGGGACAAGGTGGGCATCGGGCACAGGGGGGACTCGATGACCTTGGGGGTCTTTCCCAGCCTCAATGATCCTGGGATTCTGTGAACAGCAGAATCTCAAAGGCTTGTCCCAAAAGGGAATATCCATCCAAACAAGGCTGTAAAGAGGTGGGTTCTCCATCCCCCAGTCAGCAGAGGTTCCCATATCCCAGCCCTTCCCGGGAATGCTTTGCTGTTCCACTAATAGAAAAGGAGACCTTAAAGTCATTACAAACAGATTTCCATTTTATAACAATTAATGTCACATGGTTTAAAAAATACCTTAATTAGGAATTACCCTTCTCAACATCTGACTGGCCAAGGCCTGGAGGTTTAAGGTTAACTGCGTGTGGCACATATTTCATCCCCAAATGCAGTTTGGAGGACAGTGGGCGAGGTTGTGTCCTCACTGATGTGTGGAGCCATGCTGTGACTTGCATATAGAAGTCAAATTTAATTCCACTTTTATTTTTGGTAGCATTTTCCAGCAGGAAGAAATTGCACAAGGTGGAATTTAAGGACTTGGGGACGGAGGAGAAAACCGGTTTAAAAAAGAGTTGAGAAAGATGGGGCTGCTTGGGGCTATTTCAGCACATCCTGGTGTGGCAGAATTAACTCAGGGGGGTGTGTGGGTTTACAAGGGCTCGTTAAGAAGTGATGATGTCTTAGGAAATTAAGTGGAAATTTGAATTTCCTACCTCATTGGACAAAAGCTGGACCGTGCCCCCAGCTCTGGAGCTGGATCTTCATTCTGGAGCTGAATTTGAATTTCAGAGCTGGGCCTGTGTAACAAACTCAGCCTGAACTGCTCCAGAACTCCAGAAAAAATAGGGATGTTCTACCCAAAGTTTTATCCCAATATGAGTCCTCAGAAAACAGAAATACCACAGAAAATTGCATTGTTTTGTTCCTGGTGGAGCTGTTCCTGTGGGAATAGTTGGTCTTTTCCACAGAGGGAACCAAACACAACGTTTTCAACACAGTTTTAGAGATCAAATCATTTAATTGGAGCTCAGATTAACCTTAAACAGACAGAGCTGCTTCTGAAAACCAACATTCAGCCCCAGCTTTGCTCTCCCACTTACAATCCCACACAGGGGCATCACTTTTGTCCTTAACATTTGAGTGGGAGAGAAATAAACCTTGGGAACCTTCCTAAAAACAGCAACGAAAAATACCCTATATCCAAAGTAGGGTTTTTTTATGCCAGAAGTCAACTGCTTCATAACATCAGTATTTTGGAAATGAATAAATACACAGAGATAACAACTGAGGGATGAACAATTGGGTCTTCGAGAGCAAATGAGTAAAATTTTAACGAATAAAAAATTTTGATGAGTAAAATTTGTTGCTTAGCTGGAACCCTCCTGAGCTCCAGAGCCAGAGAATGCAGAGCACACGGGGTGGTTTCTTTGCTTAAAAATGAATATCCAGCCTTTCTGCACCCCCCAAACAGAGCCTGCAGGCAGATCTTTCCCCACACAACTCGACTGAGAGTTGGGTGCAAACCCACGGGACTTTTTTTCAGCGGAGAAAAACTCATCCAAAAACTTCCTTTAGCTCATTGATCCCTAAAAATATGGGTGATTTTAGAGCAGAAATGATTCTTTATCGTCCCCAAAGTACTGATTATTCTTTGTTGCATCAGTGGAGAGTTGCTTGGTGCAGTCAGCAGAGGGAATCCTTCCCTCAGCAGTGACGGAGCAGGGAGGGCACTGGGAGAGGAGGGAGGGTGGCTCATGGAAAGGGCCTGAGTTGGCTCCACTCCTGGAATTTTGGGAGCTTTCCCCTTGGCCCCCTCCTGCACGTGTGGAGCCCCCAGGGCTGGAGGTTCCAAAGCTGTGACATTGCAGAGATTTCCAGCTCAGCAACAGGTCCAGAAATCCCTGGAAATCCCTCCTCCCTCCAGCAAAGGGAAGGATGCTCAGCCCTGTTTTTAAAGAATCAGCTCAAAGATTTGGGGGGGTTCCTTAATTTAATTTTTTTTTAATATCTCTTTCTCTTGGCTTTTCCGAAGCCAGTCCCATTTAATGAGCACAGGTCCAGCTTCCCTGGAAAGGGAAAGGAGGGGAAGGAATTGATTGACATCCAAAATTGCCAACTCTGAGCTTTTTGCACCAATTGAAGGGTTTTAAGCATTGCCTGGCCACCAACAGTCCGTGCAGGGGGGTAAAACCTGGGATAACAAGGCAAGGACTGGATACATGCAACTGTTTTCCTGCTGAAAACAGGGATATTGAAACTTGGCTTCCACAGTCACTCCTTACAGAGCGTTCCCGTTTTTGTCAGCTGAAGCAAACGCACAGGGAGGAAAATAAATGTGGGTTTTGATAAACATAATTCACTGCTCCTCAGCAGAGGAACATTTCGCCATGTTCAGCCTCACCTCGGATGTGTGACAGCAAAATTCCTGGAAAAATGAAGGGATTGAATCTTTATGGAGAAAAAAACGAGGGGATTGAACTTTTTCTTCAGAAAAATGAGGGGATTGAACCTTTTATCCAGAAAAAGGTGGGGATTGAGCCTTTTCTCCAGAAAAATGAGGGGGGCTGAACCTTTTGTCCAGAAAACGAGGGGACTGAACCTTTATGGAGAAAAATGTGGGGATCAAACGTTTTCTCCAGAAAAATGAGAGGACTGAACCTTTTCTCCAGAAAAATGGGGGGATTAAACCTTTAATCCAGAAAAAAACCAAGGTGATTGAACCTTTTCTCCAGAAAATGAGGGGATCGAACCTTTATGGAGAAAAGTGTGGGAGTTGAACCTTTTATCCAGAAAAATGAGGGGATTGAACCTTTTCTCCAGAAAAATGTGGGGATTAAACCTTTAATCCAGAAAAAAACCCGAGGTGATTGAACCTTTTATCCAGAAAATGAGGGGGTTGAAATTATGGAGAAAAATGTGGGAGTCGAACCTTTTCTCCAGAAAAATGAAAGGGTTGAACCTTTAATCCAGAAAAATATGGGGATTGAACCTTTATGG
>NW_020885008.1:364158-385257 GCF_003945725.1 Corapipo altera | reverse complement strand
ACCTTTAATCCAGAAAAATATGGGGATTGAACCTTTATGGAGAAAAAAAGGGGAATTGAACCTTTTATCCAGAAAAATGGGGGGGGGGGGGGGGGGGGGGGGCGAGGGGGGGTGTTTGAGCCTTTAATCCAGAAAAATATGAGGATTGAACCTTTTCTCCAGAAAAAATGTAGAAGTTAAACGTTTCCTCCAGAAAAATGTGGGGATTGAACCTTTTCTCCAGAAAAATATGGGGGTTGAACCTTTAATCCAGAAAAATGAGGGGACTGAACCTTTATGGAGAAAAAATGAGGGGATTGAACCTTTATGGATAAAAAATGTGGGGGTTGAACCTTTATGGATAAAAAATGTGGGGATTGAACCTTTTATCCAGAAAAATGAGGGCATCAAACCTTTCCCTCCCGTTCCTAAGGAAGGGCTGGAATGGGAAGGAGGTTGTCCAGGGCTTTTCCTCCTGGAGATTTCATTTCAGTCATGGAAAAACATCTCCAAGACAGTTTGTTCTCTTGAGCAGGATCCAGGTGCCATATTTACATTTTGTCTGAAATTAATTCAGTCACATCTTTCAAATGCAAATAACTGGGAAAGAAATAACTGAAATAACTCTGGATCATTGAGGAAAGCGTGTATATATATATATACACATATATATATTTATTTTGTTTTCTTAACGAAATAATGCAGGCAATTGCTTATGTTAAAGAGCATCAAAAGCATTAAAATCACAGGTTAGCAGGACATGGAAATATTCTTTCTTCTCACCTTTAATAAATGTTAAACACTGACATTGACCAAAGTCATTAATTCTGTTATTAAAAGCCTGTGTTTACCCTCATTTTGATTTTTCCTGGTTGGTTCCTCATTAAAAAAAATATGCTGAAGACAGGAAGAATCAAACACCAGCTGAGTGTTTGCAAAACAGGACAAAAATAGGGCAGAATCTGCTTATTAGAGAGTTGTGCTAAACCCTGCACAGGGAGGTATCGGTTGTGTGCACTTGGATCTTCCTGGGATTCCTGCAGGAACAACGGGAACAACAGGAATGTGTGTTTGCCTTTCACTTCCATGGGATGTTTCATGATATTCAATAAATACTCAGCAGGAGCTTGAAAAGGGAATATACATTATATATATATATATATAAAATATATATGTGATATATATTATATAAATTATTATATTATCTGCATTTAATATATATTATCTATATTATATTCTATATATTAATATAGAATATATGTTATTATATTCTATATATTATTATATTCTATATGTTACATAAACTCTGTATATGCTATACTATGTATTTTATAAATATATGTTATACATATATATTTTATATTTATATTCAGCAGAGCTTTGGGAAGGAAACCATCACTTGTGTGCACTTGGGTCTTCCCACTGGAGCTCACCTTGGATTCCTGGAGGAACAGGGACAACAGGAATCTGTGTTTTCTTTTCACTTGGATGTAAAGTTCCATGATTTTCACATAAATACCCAAAAGCAGCTTGGAAAGGAAATATATATTCTCTATATATAGGATATATATTCTCTCTATATATACATATATTCTCTCTCTATATATATTATCTATATTATATTCTATATATTATTATATTCTATATGTTATATTCTATATGTTATATTCTATATGTTATATTCTATATGTTATATATACTCTCTATATGCTATACATATGTATATTATAAATATAAGCTATACATATATATTTTATATCTATATTAAACAGAGCTTTGGGAAGGAAACCATCACTTGTGTGCACTTGGGTCTTCCCAGTGGAGCTCACCTGGGATTCCTGGAGGAACAGGAACAGCAGGAATGTGTGTTTTCTTTTCACTTGGATGCGATGTTCCATGATATTCACATATATCCTCAGCTGTCATAGAAATATATTTATATATTCTGTATATATATGTTCAGCAGAGCTTTGGAAAAGAAACCCTCTGGTGTTTTCCTGTTGTTTGGAAATGGAGGCAGAGGAAAGGGATAAAAAGGGATAAAAGCTGCTCCCAACTGTCAGGAAGCATCACTGGTTCTCCTCTGCCTCCATAAAGAAGGATCATTTTTAACTCCACCCCCCCCAAAATATCCCAAAGCACAGCAGGTTATTCTGCCTGGCTGAGCAGGTGCCTTTTAGCACCTGGAAGTCCTGGTAGGGAACCAAATCCCGACACTGGATCGTTCCTGGGAGCAGCTGCCTTGTACCTGCCCCCTTCGGAGACCTCCCGGGGCACAGAACGTTCCTTGTTCCTGGGAATTCCTGGAGCATCTGGCACAGGGACAGACGTGTCCTGCCCTGCAGTGACAGGGAAACGGGACAGCAAATATGTTCTGCTGGTTGGGGGTGGTGGCACAGGAGAAAAGGGGGAAAAGGACACTGGGTTTGGCTCCTGGAATTCCTTAGGGCTGCAAATCAGGATTCCGCAGGCCTGGAATGGTGGCAGCAGAGCTTAGGTTTGGTCAGCCCAGGGGCAGAGGGGGCTCTGGGGGGTTGTTCTTGGGTGCCCCACATGGGTTTGAACCCCGTGTGCTCCTTTGGGTGCTGGGATGGGTGTCTGCTCCAAGCACAGCCTTGGGGTGTCCTCCTGGGAATCCGGGTGCTTGGGCTCACTCCAGGGATGTCCCAATGGAAATCCAGATGCTTGAACTCACTCCAGGGATGTCCCAATGAAAATCCAGGTGCTTGGGCTCACACCGTGGTGTCCTCCTGGAAATCCAGGTGCTTGGGCTCACTCCAGGGATGTTCCAGTGGAAATCCAGATGCTTGGGCTCACACTGTGGATATTCTCCTGGAAATCCAGCTGCTTGGCCTCCCAGCAGGGATGTGCCAATGGAAATCCAGCTGCTTGGGCTCCCAGCAGGGATGTGCCAATGGAAATTCAGCTGCTTGGGCTCACTCCAGGGATGTCCCAGTGGAAATCCAGGTGCTTGGGCTCACTCCAGGGATGTCCCAGTGGAAATCCAGGTGCTTGGGCTCACACTGTGATGTCCTCCTGGAAATCCAGCTGCTTGGGCTCACTCCAGGGATGTGCCAACAGAAATCCAAGTGCTTGGGCTCCCAGCAGGGATGTCCCAGTGGAAATCCAGGTGCTTGGGCATGGAATAGTCCATTGGTTGTGTCCTGGAGGGGTCAGAATTTGAAAAAGAAAACTCTGTTTATTCAGGGAGAGCAGGAAAAGATATTTCATCACATTGAAGTTCTTCTCCCGTTTTCTTTTCTGAACCAAACCGAGGAGTAAAAGTCAAATTGGCAAATGTTTCTTATCAGCTATTGGTGATTTTCATTGGCAAATAAATTCATCTCATGAACTGATTTTCAAGTTTTTTTGGGAATTCTGCCTTGCCTGTTGCTTCTGCCCTTATGGTCAAGGGCAGCCACATGAACGTGCCCTGACTTTCAGGTTTAAGGTAACAGGTTTTTAATGTCACCACAGCCCAAGGTGAAACCAAAGCCTTTAATTTTTCTTGGATCAAGGCTAGAAAGGCAAACAGGAGTCCTGCCAGGGATTTCATGATTTCACTCTGGACCTGAATTCCGCAGGGAGTCGCCCACCAGACAACCCTCACTGGTTTTTAATACCCTAAAAGAAGCCCTGTGAGTGCAGGATTATCCTTATAAATCGAGTTTTTTGTGGGAGAGGTTGGCAAACCCAGAGCTTTGGCTCCTTCAGCCCTGCAGGTTCACCACAGTGGTCAAAGAGATGAACCTTTAAACAAGTAATTTAAATAATTTTTTTTAAAAAAATCAAGGTAATTGAGTCGGTAGACAAGAAATAAACATTTTGGTGAGGCCACAGGCTCAGTGATGTCCCTGTTGGGTCTGCCCTGGACTGGAAATATGTGATGGGAACATGGTCCTTCCCCCTCATTTAAATCAGGGGCAAATTGATGCTTGGCCTTGTCTTTAGGTGATAAATGTGACCCCATTTGAGTTCCTCCAAGTGAAGGGCTGTCTCCAGCATCACCAGGAAAATCATGATGTCAGGGAATTCCTCTGGATTAGCAGAGAGAAGAAACTCCCCAAAACCATTTCCTGCATTTTGGGAGGTAGTGGGAGACACACTGAAACATCAGCCTGGTATAAACCAACGGGTTTGGGTGGTGGGAGACACACCACAAACACAAGCCTGGAATAAAGCAGGATTTGGGATAATTTTAGGGTGATAAGAAGTGCCTTAGAGGGCAGAGCAAGGGCACAGGGCTGTCCCTGATGGTGGCACAGGGACAGCCTGGCTCCCATCCAAGCACCATCCTGCCCTCTGTGTCACATCTCCCATCCCTGAGCATCTGGAATGGTCCCAACACCTTCTTCCCAGCCCCTGACCTTTACTGGGAATTCAGAAATGTGGCCACCTCTATTTATGAGCCTTCGGAGACAAATTCCAGCCACTCCCTGACGTGCAGGAGGATGACTGGAGATCTAGACCATGCACCTGGGATCTCACAGGGTTCCCCTGGCCCACCCAACCAGGGTAACCACGGTCTGAGACCGGCTTTGACTTCAGAATCTCCAAAAGCTGGACCTGGGCTTTGTATTTTCCTCTTTTCCTTCATCACCTCCGTATTTCTGCTTTCTGAGGAGACCCAGCTCAGCAGCAGGGTTGGACCCCAGGCTGTTGCAACCCAGATATTACCTCAGAAAACCTGCAGAAAGAAGCCCAAGTGAGATCTGTTGATCTATTGATTGATCTCTACCATCTTTTCCGCAGAGAAAAGAACAGGAAGCCACATGGTCACAAGAGAGACTCTTTTCTCTGCTGAAGAACTTGCTTAAAACTCCCTCAAAATTTCAGCTTCAACTTCGTGCTGCAGGAGAGGTTCTGACTCCTCCACTCCAGCTGCTCACAGGGGGAGATGAGGTGAGGAGTTCTCGATCTTGCTGGGAGGGATTTGACCCAAAGAAACACAACCCAGTCCAGAACTGGGAAGGCAAAAGGACTGGGAGGGGAGCCAGGAGCTTTGCAACACTGGAAATGGGTGTTCTCCTTGTGCTGGGCTGTGTGTCCTTGGAACCTGCAAATAATAATAATAATAATAATAATAATAATAATAATAATAATAATAATAATAATAATAATAATAATAATTATTATTATTATTATTATCATTATTATTATTATTATTATTATTATTTTTTTCTGCTCCAAGGAGGACAGGCAGGGCTGTTTCTCTTTCTGCTGGATTTAAATACAAAAAAGAAAAAAAAAGGTGCAACGTTGAAAGGCTAAAGACCTTTAAACCTGCAAAACTCACAGGGAATGTTCTCCTTTGTGGTGTTAGTGTGAAATTCTGAAATCAGTGTGTTGTAGCTATTTCTGATGGTGATGTTGGTAGGAACACCAGTTTTTTAGTGAGATAGGCCAAAATATTTTCAAAGATAATTTATATTTTGCATGCCCAGGATGTGATACCTTGCTTAGAGTAACCCCCCCACTTTTAGGTTAAAGAAGGTGAGATGAATCCCATAACTACCATGCCTTATAACTACCATGTCTTAATGGGATCCTTTGGGATCAGGAGATGAGTCTCTGTGAGCTCATTAGGGCTGTTTCTCCCTTTTCCAGTGTCATTGCAGGAGCTTCGACTTCTGCCAACATTTTGTGCTTATAAAACTCTTTTCATTTTTGGATCATTTAAGAGTGTGTGGCCTGTCAGCCTTTACATCAGATTTACTCCACTGACTCCAAAGCCCAATCAGGCACCCTGCTAATTGCTTAATGACTCTGAGAGAGTTCAAGTCTGTGGGCCCTTCTGCTGTCAGGGCTAATTAGGAAGGGATTGGACTTTCTCAGCTCTGAAAAACTGGAGCTTTCCAAACCTGAGCTGTGTTGCAACATTACGTGTAACCATCTAAATTTAACCACTGCTGAGGGGGGGCAGAGACAAGAACAGGCGGTTGGCAACCTAGAAATGCTAAAATCCAGGAATTCTGAGGGAATGGTGGTGATGTAAGTCTGGATCTTTGGGAAAAAAAAACAACCAACAAACAACTGAAAACCCACATTGCTTCAAATACAGATTTTCGTCTTCCAAAAGGATCTTTAAGAACCTTTTTCTCACATTTGGGTGTGGATATGGATATTCAGGAACCTCTTTCCCACGTTTGGGTGCGGATATGGATCTTCAGGAACCTCTTTCCCACGTTTGGGTGTGGATATGGATCTTCAGGAACCTCTTTCCCACGTTTGGGTGTGGATATGGATATTCAGGAACGTTTTTCCCACATTTGGGTGTGCATATGGCCTTCCAAACCAACGTGGAGGAAAGCTTGGTCTAGATCTGAGCTTTAATCCTCTGCCCTGGCAGTGGCTGCACGTGGGTGCTCGGGGTTTTTTCAGCCCTCAGCTCACAACCCTGAGGTGTGAGGGCGAGGGTTAGAGCTGAAACACATCCCAACAAATCCCAAAATATTCCTGTGAGCTCATGGGAAGAGAAACCATTGAGTCACTCACGCTGTGGGTTATTTCTGAGAGCAGAACTAACACACAAACCGAGGGTTTTAAATACCCCTGTGTCACGTTCCTCCTTTCCAGTGGAGTGAAATCGAGGGGAACGTGGTAAAAAAAGGCTCTGTGTGAGGATAGTTTATGGGATAATCCAAATGAATTTCATGTTGGTTGAGCATCTGGTGCAAAGTCACGAGTTCATGGAGCAACTTCAAGCCCCTTCTCAGATCCACTCTGGGCACAGCAGGGGTTCAACATCCCAGTTCATGGAGCATCCAAGGACATTTGAACTGGGGAAGGGCATCTCCAGGGATGCTGGGTGGCTCCACGTTGGAGTGTGAGGAGGTTTGTCTCCCTTGCTGCAGCCACACGTCTCCCTTGGAAAGCAAGAACAAGTGTCCCTGATGAGCCAAACTCAGCTTCCTGGGAAAGAGCAGGAGAACACAACAGGGCATTTTCCCACATCCAGCCATTTCCATGAGGGGGTTTTCCTCACCTGATATAGTTTTTTGATGTGTTTAATAACCATGGATTTCTCTTCTCTGAACTTGTCCATCCTTCCCTACAAACGCCTGGCATCCCGTGGCAGGAGTTTAACATCCAAGGATATTCCTCTGTGGGAAGGAGCCTCTCCTTTGCTTTGCTTCAGCTCTACCTTCTTCTCCCTGGATTTGGTGACCTCTGGCTCTCATTTTGGCACTGAATGACCAATTCCTTTATACCTTTTCCATGCTTTTCCTGACTCCTTCCTGGGCAGCACAACAGATGTTGGGGCTCTGGTGTGTCACAATGATGTGCTTGAGGCCCCTCCATGGGCAACACCAGATCATTCTGGGAGGGTTTAGGGATCAGATCACCTCAGATTCAGGGCTGGAAGAGTGCCTGAGCCAGTCAATAATGGACATTTGTGGAGGAAGGAGCAGCAGGAATGTGTTCCTTGCACACAGGCAGGTGTGAGGAGGTGTTAATTCTTACTGTAAACAGGATTATTATGATACAAGATGTCCAAAAGCCCCTTCCAGGCAAACACAGACACAGATACAAATTCCCCTTTGTGCGACTGTGGCTTGGTTTTCCAAAATCTCTTCCCCATGCACGTAGGGAGCCCATCCCCCAGGAGAGGCGCGTTCCTGGAGCAGGGTTTGCATTTCTAGGACATTTTCCTGGTCCCACAAGTCCCTCTGGGAGCACAGATGTGACCTGTTGGGATCTGGTGTCAGAGGCATCAGTCCCACGGAGGGAAAACAGACATCCCCTCTCTGAAGTTCCATTCATCCCTCTCCAAAGGTTGGGAATGTGCAGGGAGATTTGAGGGAAGGGCTGTTGTTTTTTCTTTGAGGCTGTTGATAAACACTGGCAGCCACTCCAGGGTTGGAGCCAGCACCTATGGATGTTGGGGCACCAAACCTTTGGGATTTGGAGGTAAAGGTTTATGGGGAAGCACAGCTGGAAAAGCCAGAGTGACTCCCACCCATATTATGGAAAAGGGCAGGAATCCCAGGTCAAGGCAACGTGGGAATGTCTGGGAGACTTCAAGGTTGACTGTAGGTGATGTGCAATCATCACCCCCAAGGATCATGGAGTCCAACCCTCAGCCCTGCACAGGCCCAGCCCCAAGAGTCACCCCCTGTGCCCCAGAGGATCAGCCAAACCCTCCTGGAGCTCTGGCAGCCTTGGGGCTGTGCCCACTGCCCTGGGGAGCCTGGGCAGTGCCCAACCAGCCTCTGGGGGAAGAACCTTTGCCTGAGATCCAACCTGAGCCTGCCCTGATACAGCTCCAGCTGTTCCCTGGCTGCTGTCCCTGCTCCCCCAGAGCAGAGCTCAGTCCCTGCCCCTCCTCTGCCCCTGCCCAGGAATTGGAACTGCACTGAGGTCTCCCCTCAGTCTCCTCTGCTCCAGCTGAACACACCAAGTGCCCTCAGTGTCCTCCCACAGCTTCAAATCCAGGCCCTTCCCCATCTCTTTGCTCTCCTTTGGACACTCTCCGATGGCTTCAGATCTTCCTTCATATTGTGGTGCCCAAAACTGCCCTGGAGCTGCTCCAGCCGTGCCCAGGGATGGGTCCAGCCTGGCAGAGCTGCACTTTCCAGCCTGTAGGATGAGACCAGATGCAGAGTTATTCCACAGAGGGGAGTCTGGGGTGATTTTGGAGCCTGCCAACAACAAGCAGCCACGTGCTCACAGGTGCCATGGGTGCCACTCATTGTAGGTGCCCAGGGGTCAGCAGGAGCCCACCTTGAGGACCTCAAGCTTTGGTGATGGTACACATGGACATGTCAGATGAGGATCAGCTCTAGTCCATCCTTGTCCTCTTTGGAAAGTGGGAATACCAACATTCAAGGTGGGCTTCAGGCCACAGCCAGAGCCTGGGACACCAGAGCTGGGCTCCCCATTCAGACCAGACACCAGCCTGGAGCCAGAAAGGTGAAGCTTGGTCTGTGTCATTATAATACCTGAGAGCCTCCACCCCAGGAATATCCTTCTGTCTGGCACCAAAGTCATCAGTCTGGTGAGTTTAATCATAAAACTGATGTGTTAAAGCTCTGTATAATTTACAGCTTGGTCACATCTTCCATCTGAGGATGATTCCTCAGTTCTTGCCCAACACTTAAAGCTTTTTCTCCATTTTGTCTCTCTGTTCCATTCTCCTTGTTTACCTGTCTAACTGTCTAGATTTCTATATATTATCCTTTTCTATGTTTAATGCTCTGGAGAGAAGAGAAAAAAAAGAGAGAATTCAAAATGGACAGATTTTTTCACACTAATTCCATCCCTATTATACACTAAGTCTGTATCCTGTGAGAGAACTCAATTCACAGAGTTATTTTTTTTAATCCTAGTGATTTTGAAAACAAAATTATGGGGTGTTACAAGGCAGTTCTACTGTGCTCCAAAGGACCAACCCAACCCTGAAGTCTCCTTTTGACCACGTGGGCTCACGAAAAGCACAGAAGGAACTCAAAATACATCTAAAATACATCATATTTTAAAAATCCCTGAGTCCCCTGGACATGAATTACAGACAATCCCCACGTGGCATCCCAGGAGATGATATCCCTGAGCAACCTGGGCTAGTGGAAGGTGTCCCTGCCCATGGCAGGGGAATGGAACGAGATGAGCTTTAAGGTTCCTTCCAACCCAAACTATTCCTTGATTCCCTGTAATAATCAAACCATTGCTCGCCAGAAAAGGGTGTCAGGACCGTTGTAAATTTGGCTGTTTAAGTTCCAGCACAAACAAAAGCAGAATATTCTCTTTTTGTGTGCCCAGAGCCCTGCTCGGCTCAGTGGGGTCGACGGCAGTGGAACGAGTCGTGATCTGAGCCAAAGTGGGCGAGATCAAAACTAAAAACCAAGGCAAACCCAAACCCTGGAGTCAGCTCAGGACCACCTGCCCCATTTCTGGTTGTGTTCAGCCCACAGACAAACTGCTGTAAACCCCTTTTCAGGCAGTGACACGTCCGTGCACACAGTTCACTCTGATGTTTTCCTGCCTTTGTTGCTCTCTGGGAATGCGAGGTGGATTTCCAGCCAGAGCTCCAGGAGTAATAAAAGCTGTGAGAATCCACAGAGAGGCCAAGAGAAGGTTTCAGAACCTCATTACTTCAAGCCCCGTCTGCACAGCCAAGGTTCTCACCTCACCTGCTTGCAAAACAGAATTTAGGCATGAAAAATTGTAAATTAAGGGCTTTGCTGTTCTCTCTAGGGCATTTCTCCCAAGTTTTTCCCAGCATGGGAACGTTGCAAGCCCATGGGATGCCAAGGACATGGGGGTGACAGCAGGAAATGTGGGGGGAGAACCCCAGGAACTGTGCAGGTTACTGGGAATGTGGGCATGGCTTCTCTCCCACCCTGTCAAAGGCACTGGTTGGGAACCCCAAAAGTGGTCTAGGTGTGGAACTGGAGCTACTCTTCCTAGTAGGCCTCGGAATTAGGGCACAAAAAGTTTTCCTTGCTGGATATGCCTGGTTTTGGGGGCACCTGAATTTCTGTAACTCACTTTCAGACTCCAGTGAGACCCAGAGAAAGCAACGAGTGCTGGTAAGAACAAGGAGGAGGTGAACTTGGCAGCCCTCCAAAAGGCAGGGCCTAAATTGAAGATTCCTGCAAAAGGAACCAGGAAAACACCCTGGAAATGCATGAGGGAAGAGCCCTTGGGGGAAATATATATAGAGCTTTGATTTCTCTGTGAGTAAACGGGAAAATCTTTTAGCAGAAAATGGAACAAAGGAGAAAAACTCACAGAGTTGGTGACCACAGCACCAAAGATTTTTGGGACAGGGATGGAGATGACACAGATTCTGGGATCAGGGATTGATATCCAAGGGTGGGTGACAGGGAAGACTGGAAACCTTCCCAAAAATGCCTCTTTAACATCTTTGCTTCTGTCCAGAGGTGGAACAACCCCACAAACACACACCTGCCTTTGCTGTTGTTCCCAAGACTGAGAACCTGAGGGAGCCCAGGCAATGCCACCTGGACCAGGGCAAAATGGGCACAAAGATCATGTTTCCCTATTCCCTCCCGCTCTGGTGTGACTTTCCACCTGTGTTTTAAATCAGGATAAATCCTTACTCATGTCATGTCCAGTTGACAGAAAGTTCCAGCATCGTGGGCTGTGTTATAAGAGCTTCAAGAACTTCTACAAACCCAGGAAAAAAAAAAAAAGGAATCCAAATATAGAGTGACCAAATGTTTCCTTCAGGTTCCCAGCTCCCTCCAGGCCACAGTTCCTCATCAGTCCTGTTTCTCATCCCAGCTCCAGGAACAAGGTGACCTTGGCAGTTGGATTCCACTCCTAAAATTTCATTAAACATTCTCCATGGTGTTCTGTGCCAAAAATGCCTCACCTGGTTTTGCTGCACATGAATCTCCCACTGGGAATCCAGGCCTGTTCTCTTCAATTAAATCAGAACTTCCCAGACTTTGTTCCTCATCTGTCCCTCATGGTTTTCTTCCCCTTTGGCAAGGTCAGGCTGTACAAAGCTGGAGCTTTGCTCTGCTCCTCCCTGCAGCTTTTCCCTTTGGCACATCCCTCCTGTCCACTGGGCATTTCCCATTTTCCAAGGAACCTTCTGAGGCCCCATTTTTTAGTCCTACCGGCTCCCATCATTCCTTTGACACTTGGAGTTTGGGGATTTGGCCATCTGGACTTTTTTAATCCCAAATTCTCAACATTCCCCTTTCCTGGCCGGGTATTTGTCACAATTTCCCAGATTTCTGCCTCGAGAAAACAATCCCAGTTTTCCTTTTTCAGGTCCCATCTTCTGTTCATGGAGAATTTATGTCACTTAAGACCTACAATTCCATGTTGTGGAATATTTGGAAACAGGCAGTGTGACCCATATACAAAGACATTTAGGGAATATAAAACTGGGACACACGAGGAGAGAGGGGT
Organism: Corapipo altera; assembly: GCF_003945725.1. Taxonomy (NCBI): domain Eukaryota; kingdom Metazoa; phylum Chordata; class Aves; order Passeriformes; family Pipridae; genus Corapipo; species Corapipo altera. The sequence continues at coordinate 373,392 of NW_020885008.1, read as the reverse complement.
CTTCTTGCCCTGAAACCTTGTTCTTAGCAGGCCAAAACTTTGGTGACCTTGAGACAGAGATCTGGAACCTTCTCCTTCAACACAGGTGGTGATAAAGGGACAGAAACCCTTCACTGCAGCTGTGCTGGTGTTATCAGATCATTTTAATGAGCTCATCAGATCATTTGAATGATCTCTACTTCAATTAATAACCAGTCTTCCAGAAGGGATGTATCCTTGAGTCACCTGGAGGGATTTAGGGTGCAGATGGCACAGGGGGACGTGGTTTATTGGTGACCATGGTGGTGCTGCTGGTTGATGGTTGAACTTGGGGATCTCAGAGGTTTCCTCCAACTTTAACAATTCTGAGATTAGGTTGGTTTTTTTTTTTCACTTTCTAATCATCCATTTCAGCAACAAACCCAACAGGAAGGCCTGGACACAGGCAGCCTTCTGGAGCTGCTATTTCTGGAGCAGCTGCCAGTTGGGTTTCCAAGCAGAAAAAAGCCCTTTGGTGCCCCTTTGGCGGAGAGTTGTGACTTCCTCGGGTATTTTTAACCCTGTTCCATTTAAACAAACACATTTCCACATGGAGGGATGGGAAGGATTAACTGATTAGAATCTCCTGAGTAGTCATGAAAGCTAAATCCAGCCCCAGCAGCTCCTCAGAGTGCAAATTGCATGAATATATATGAAGTGACTGATTTAAAACCAGCCTTTATTGCTGTTCCTTTCAGTTTTGTTTCACAAAGAGAAAGAAGTGGAGTTTTAAGGTGAAAATCTCTTCTCTTCTGCTGCCATAAATCAAGATGGTTAATTCAAAAAAAAAAACCAAAATGTCAGTCAGACCCTTGGGTTGTGACTTACCTGGATTCTGCTGCAAAGCATGAAAGGAAGAGTGAGGATAAAAGGGATTTTTTCATGAAATAAAGAATAAAGACCCAGAAATTTAAGAACCAGAATATTAGAATTGCTCGGTGATAACTATAAAAACACAGGGCTCTGCTTCAGGGGGGAGCTGGGCAACGTTTGGAAATGAAAACCTGTTTGTGTCCCTTCAAACATTCAGGGCCCGTTTCCAAGTGCAGGAAAACGCAAAGCAGCTGGAGTGGAATGGAAAAGCTTTTGTTTGGAGATGAATCCGGTGCCTGATCCTGACAAAACCCGAGTGAGATGAGTCATGTGGGGTGTGATCAGAGCCCGAAGTGCAGGAGCCGCTTTCACCTCTCAGCTCACTGAGTTGATAATTCTTTTGTTAAGATGTCTCATCGTCTGAGTGGAGGGAGAAATGATCTCCTTGATTACTTCACAAACGAGAATCCTGGATCCCTCCTACTTTGAGAATTACTCCCTTTGGGAATTCTCCTTTGGGAATTACTCCCTCTGATGGTGCAAGTGAGGATTTCTTGCAAAGAGCCCCGTTTTGCTGCAGTTTGGGGGTGGAAATGGCCCCAAAATCCCATTTTCCTGCACGATGTGCCACGACCCCACGGCCCACATCTCCTCCTGCCCTTCCCACCCCCAACATCTGCACAAACATCTGCCTGGGATCCTGCCAGAACCACCAGACACGTTTTCCAGCGGGAGAATCCGCAGGGAATGAAATCTGGGCCCTGAGAGGGGAAATGGGAGCAAGGACCAAACCTCCTCCTTGCCACAGTTATCTGGAAAATTTGAAAGGGCATTAATTTTTCCACTAGAGAAATTGCTGTGGTTGCTGTGGCCTGTGGTGGGAATATATATATATATACACCCACAAACATATATATTTATGTGGGTTTATATATATTTTTATATTTATATATATTTATATATTTATATATATTTATATATTTTATATATTTATATATTTTATATATTTATATGTATTATATATTTTATATATTTATATTTATATATTTATATATTTTATATATACTTATGTATTTTATATATTTACATATTTTATATATTGATTAAAATACATTCATACATAAAATATATAATATGATATATAGTAATATATAATAATACATTATACATCTAATTGTATGTAAATAAATGGACATATATTTTTATATATTATATATTTTTATATACATATATGATTATATTTTATATATATAAATGTATTTTTATATTTATATGTGTATTTATATATTTATGTGAACATCTTTAAAGAACACCTTGAACAGGGGCCTGAGAAAGGGGACACAGCAAAAGGAAGGAACACCCCTTAATTCTTTGGTCTCATGACACATATCCAAGCAAATATGGTCCAAATATGTGGAAATTCCCTGTTTTAGACAGGGAAATCAGGGTGGAGCTGAGATTTCCCAGGAAAAGCTTCCTTGGGAAAACACCTGTTGGGTGGGATTCAAGGTTTTTGACAGAATGGGTCAGATTTGATCACCTTTCTTTCAGGTATAAAAATAAAAAACAACTTTCTGAACCAAGAGATAAAGATATCCAGCTTCACCTTGTCTTTGTATGTATATATATTTTTATATATATAAATATATGTATGTATGTGTAGACCTAAATATTTGCCTGACACGTATTGCTCAATATTTTAGCTGTAAAATTTCAGTTTTAAAATTTTAATTCAAAAGTTTAGACATGTTTTCTTGGATTTTTTTTTTTTTTTTTTCCATCCTGGCCCAGGTTTAAAATTCTTCCATTTTTTTACAAAAAAAAAAAACCAAAAAAAACAAACAAACAGAAAAAAATAATTCTTCCTAACTTTAGCAATGGATTTTCCCTCTTTTTTAGCAGAAGTGGAGCAGGAGCAATGCAAGGGTGTCAGAAACAGGCAGAAGAAGTCGCAGAAACAGATTTACTGGGATGTTCTCTTTGGGAATTCTCTCTGGCCTTGAACTGGTGTGGAAAAGAGACCAATATTCCATAGTTTGACCTCTCTAGTCCCACCCAGGCACTGTCAGGGACAGACTCTGGGATGCTCTTGCACAGAAATTTGGCAGTGGAATTGAAAAATAATAATAATAATTTCATCACCTCACGGAATTTTCATGGCAAAGATCTCTGCAAAAAGGCCTGAAATTGGGAAACAGGAGGAGAGATGGAACTAAACCTTCCTCACCCACCCAGAGACGTGAGAAATTAAGGAGCTTTTGAGGTGGCCCAGGGTGAAAGTCCCCAGTGGCTTCTGGATCAGGGAGGGGCAGAACCATAAAATATCCTGATCCATAAGATTTTCCCACTCGAAACATTTCTCTCCCTTTTCTGCTGGAGAAGAAATATCCAGGTATTGGTCTGGGAGTGAAGGGGATAAAAAAAAAAAAAAAAAGAGAAAATAAATGAATGAACAGCCTTGAAAGCCACCACATAAACCTGTCATATAGGGGGGTCGGTGAGGGGATGGAGCCCAGGGGCTGGATCAGTTTTGGAGGATGAAGAATTCCTGGGCAGGATGCCCTGAAGTCCCACGACAGTTCTCAGCACAAGGCCAGGGTCTGTGCACCCAACTGGGGGGGAAAAATCAAGTTGTTTTTCAAGAGGTGTGCAGTGGGATTGAAGGCATTCCAGCATTCCTGGAGTGGAACAGATCCGGGGTTTGTGCAGTTGTAGTGAAAGGAGCTGAGAGGGACAGACATTCCTGAGTCAGGGAATAGAACCAGAGGGTTGTTAAGGCTGGAAAAGACCTCCAAGATCAGCAAGTCTTTGACTGAATCCCACTATTCCCACTAAACATATTGCAAAGTGCCACATCTACTGGTTTGTTAATCACAGGATCCCAAAATCAGCTGAGCTGGAAGGGACCCCCAAGGATCATCCAGTCCAACCCTGAGCCCTGCACAGGCCCAGCCCCAAGAGTCACCCCCCGTGCCCCAGAGGATCAGCCAAACCCTCCTGGAGCTCTGGCAGCCTTGGGGCTGTGCCCACTGCCCTGGGGAGCCTGGGCAGTGCCCAACCAGCCTCTGGGGGAAGAACCTTTGCCTGAGATCCAACCTGAGCCTGCCCTGACACAGCTCCAGCCCTTCCCTGGCTGCTGTCCCTGCTCCCCACAGAGAAGAGATCTGAAGGTCTCATCCATCCTTTCCAAAGGTGGAGAAACCTGGATAGAGGGTGACCAGGCCCAGCCCTTGCAGGATGGGTGGAAGCCACCAAACTAAACTGATTTTTTGAGCATCATTTGAGATAAAAGCAGAGCAAATGAGACAGCAACAGCACGAGCTGTTTCTTTCAGTTAAGTCTTCGATTTCCTTGATTTCAAAGAGAGAAAAGCCTCTTTCCTCACTCACACGTGGCAGGTTGTTCACCCACACCGTGTCTGCTCTCAGGGGCCTCACTGGGGGATGTGTGACACCAGCAGCTCCTTGGCAGCACCTCCAGGCACGAGGTGTGCTGGTAGTTAATGGGAATCTGCCCCTCAGACACTGATTCTCATTTACAGCACAAAGTGTGTTCACAGCATCCTTCAAACCCTCCACAGGGAGATGGTGAAGGGTCTGGAGGGGCCACAGGAGGAGCAGCTGAGGGCACTTGGTGTGTTCAGCTGGAGCAGAGGAGACTGAGGGGAGACCTCAGTGCAGTTCCAATTCCTGGGCAGGGGCAGAGGAGGGGCAGGGACTGAGCTCTGCTCTGGGGGGACCTTTTCCTGAGATCCAACCAGACCTTCCCCTGACACAACTCCAGGCCATTCCCTGGGGTCCTGTCCCTGGCCCCTGAGAGCAGACACGGTGTGGGTGAACAACCTGCCACGTGTGAGTGAGGAAAGAGGCTTTTCTCTTTTTGAAATCGAGGAAATCAAAGATTTAACTGAAAGAAACAGCTCGTGCTGTTGCTGTCTCATTTGCTCTGCTTTTATCTCAAATGATGCTCAAAAAAATCAGTTTAGTTTGGTGGCTTCCACCCATCCTGCAAGGGCTGGGCCTGGTCACCCTCTGTACAGGTGTGCAGAGCCTCCCTCCTCCCCACTTTTGGAAAGGATGGATGAGACCTTCAGATCTCTTCTCTGTGGGGAGCAGGGACAGCAGCCAGGGAAGGGCTGGAGCTGTGTCAGGGCAGGCTCAGGTTGGATCTCAGGCAAAGGTTCTTCCCCCAGAGGCTGGTTGGGCACTGCCCAGGCTCCCCAGGGCAGTGGGCACAGCCCCAAGGCTGCCAGAGCTCCAGGAGGGTTTGGCTGATCCTCTGGGGCACAGGGGGTGACTCTTGGGGTTAGACATTAGGATATCTAACTGTGCAGGGCTGAGGGTTGGACTCCATGATCCTTGTTGGTCTCCCAGCTCAGGATATTCTGGGATTCTCTGAAATCTCCAAAGCTGGAAACACCACCCCCTGCGGTGTCTCCTTCTCCAAGAACAGATGGATTGGGTGGAGCACAGGCACATGAAGCAGGTTGGTGCAGGAGTTTCTTTGCCTCACTCACCATTTCATGCTGCTGCTCCATGACTGGGAGCACATGGACAAAATCACCTCCCTCTCCCTCCAGCTTTAAATCCCCCTGTGAGTTCAGGCCGGTGCAATAAGCTCAGAATTATTTACTGGAGGGGACAGTGCCCAGCCCAGGGCCGGGTTTGTTTTGGCTCCTGTGCCAGGTTCACCCTGCCCCGTGCATTCATCACAACCACCTGTGCTGCAGATCCAAGTTCTGAGCTGAAAATTGGCACCAGAGCTCGGGAATGACAGTGATCCTCTCCCTGCCTGCTTGTTGGAGATGTGAAATGAGTACCAGAGCAGGAGGGATCAAGCCAGGCTGGGAGCTGACAGGGAACAGAAAGTCAGGAAGGAGCTGTGGTGCTGCTGATTGGGTTTTACCTTCCCAGCTAAAGAAACCTTGGAGTTAAAGCCCATCATTTAGATTTGGGGGGCAAATCCTGGAGTGGGGAGTGGTGTAAATGGGATTTAACTCCACCTCGTGTGTAAGGCTGGGCAGGATCCATATGGTTATAACATCAATACAGCCACAGTTTGGTCCCAGACTCTTTCAGTCACAGACTTGTGAAGTCTTTATTCAGCATTTCCACCCTTCCCTGTCCCCTGATGGAACTGGTTATGAAATGAAGCGTGTCTGGCACAGCTGGAGCACTAAATCATCCTCTGGTGCCTCGCAGCAAAAATCCAGTGCCTTGAAAGCAGCCAAGATTCTGCTGGAAAACACAGACTGGAGCCTGTCCTTCACCTGCCACCTCCATCTCCCACCCTCACGACAGAGAAATTCCCTAAATCCCAGCCTAGGTCATGGTTTAGTTAATGGTGTTGTTCACAGAGAGGTATTTATTTAGATTAAGTCTTTCTAAAACAAAAGTGACAACACCATCATCTTTAAACACAGAAAATCTTAATTGACCTAAGCAAACCATTTGCTAAATTCCTCAGCAGTGTATGTAGAATAAAAATAAGTGTATTATGTCTGCTGGAACAAAAGGAAATTAATATAGTGGAGTAATGAAAGCAATTAATCTTGTATTATACCAGCTAGAAAATTTAGAGTGTGTGGAGAGGAGATAAAACACTATTTTAGCATCAAGTGTCCTTATAGGCCATTAGAGGAGGGAGGCTGGGCTGGACCCGGGGTTTTGTGCCATATTTGTGGATTCTGGAAGTGATGCATTAGTTGGTGTTAATGTTGCTGCCAAGGTCGGAGGGATGTGATGGGATGTGAGGCAGGAGAGTGAGGGCTCCGAGTGTATCACAGCAGGCTGCACAGGTAATAAATTAGTATGCAAATTGGGGAGTTTGAGGAGCTAAAAGGGCACATTTGGGGGGTGTGCTCTGAGAGCTGTTCTCCCAAGATAAGGTCACTGACAACCACCGTGGTCCCCTTGCTGCCAAATCAGCCCCTAACAGGAGTTACCCAAGATTTTGCTCTGTCAGAATATTTTTGTGCTCCAGGGTATGGCAGGGACTGAACTTGTTTTCTCTCTGCCCTTAATGTTTTTATTGCACAGACCTGAGCATTTCCCTGGGGTTGTTAAGAAAAATTGGTGTTTTTTTAAGAAAATCCGGCCTGTTTTCTACCAATCAAAACCAGAATATGCATCAATCCAGAACCAAGCCATGAGCTTGTATTTTAGGGTTTTCATCCCATTTCTTTAAGAGCCACAGGCTCAGGAGAGATTGGAATTGTTGATTCCAGGGGCAGAATTACAGAATATTCTGAGTGGGAAGGGACCCACAAAGATCATCAAATCCATCAAGTCTTAAATAAATAATTACAGAGATCAAACCCACAGCCTTGGCATTATTAACTTCATTTTCTGACCAACTGAGCTCATTTCTTCAGTCAAAAAGATGCTATAAAGATAATAAAAATCCCTACCCTTCTTCCCCAAAAAATCACCCTGTTTATTGCATCTCCCTCCTCTCCAAACAAGGTGTTGCTGCAAATGGAAACTTCCCAAAGTTCCCTCCCTGAAGGGATGGGATCTCCAGCTCTGCACAGTCCCAAGAGCTCAGTTTTGGGCCATCAATCCCAAAGGTTTTTCAGGCTGCCCAACTGTGTTGCCAAGTGGATGTGGGAAAAGCAGGGAAGGCAGTGTTTTATTGTGGAAAAGGAATCCCAAATACCTGCAGGTTGAGCCAATCCTGCCAGAGGAGGGATCCTGTTTGGGATGGCTCCCCAAAGCCTTTCCTCTTGCCTTTGGTCATTGTATTTAGGGTTTTCATCAAGTCCCATTTCTTTAATAGCCAGACACACAGGAGAGATTGGAATTGTTGATTCCAGGGGTAAAATTACAGAATATTCTGAGTGGGAAGGGACCCACAAGGATCATCAAATCCAGCAAGTCTGAAATGAATGGCCCATACAGGGATCAAACCCACAGCCTTGGCATTGTTACCTTCATTTTCTGACCAACTGAGCTCATTTATTCAGTCAAAAAGATGCTATAAAGATAATAAAAATCCCTACCCTTCTTGCCCCAAAACCCCCCCTGTTTATTGCATCTCCCTCCTCTCCAAACAAGATGTTGCTGCAAATGGAAACTTCCCAAACTTCCCTCCCTGCAGGGATGAGATCAACCCCACAACTCTGGCATTATTAACTCAATTTTCTGACCAACTGAGCTCATTTCTTCAACCAAAAAGATGCTATGAAGGTAATAATAAAATCCCCACCCTTCTTCCCAAATAAAGAACTTGCATCTCCTTTGTCACTTCTGTGCCTTTAAACTGAGCTTAGGGAACTCCTGGGACTAACTGCAGGATCTTCTAAAAAGCTGGGTAGGCCAGGGGAATCCCATTCTCTGAAGATATAATTAATTCTACTTTTAATTCAGCCGGTTTTGATCTTTTAGAACATCAAAACACGATAATTTTACACGCTTTAACTTTTTCCTAAGTGAGGAAAGGGGAACAACAACAATTCTGCAAAGTACCAAGGATTTGGGGATGGTAAAATTATCCTTTACAGCCTTAGTTTTGGATTTCCTTTTCAGAATTTTACCTGCCATGAGACTGCAAACAAATCCTGCTTTGTTTTCCTTTACATGGGCAACTGAGCTATATTTATTTCCCAACTTTTGAACAGGCTACTTTTGGAGAAAGTTCAATTGTTTCTTTATATTATTCTAAAAAAAAAAAACCAAACAAACCAAAAACCAAACAAAGAGTGCCAGCCTTTTAATTTCTCCATTTGAAAATCCCACATTTTGTAGCCAATCTCACTGTTACCTCGGAGCAGGTTTCTCTGCTCTTCCCCACAGCTGCAAAAGAACATTATAGATATGAAATTGTTCTGGGCAGGAGCCGGGAAAGGGAACGTGCCAAAGAATATAAATGCCTTTTTTCTTCCATTTGTGTTGAGTTTGCAGTTGTTCTGACATAAAACTCGGCTAAATCCACCTTTTTCCTGGAGGATTTACACCACTGAGTGAAGTGTGTGTGGGGGGTTATTCACCATCCTGGTTTTGGTGGGGATAAAACGGCGGCAATAAAAGGACCACCATAAAAAATAAGCAGAATTTGGGCCTCAAAAGCCCTTTTTAGATGAGTTGGAGCCCTGGGTGCAGCCAAGTCCAGCAAGGAGAGGGAGGGAAGTTGTGTCTCCCTTCCAGGAGCTCAGGGATGGTGGGAAACCACTGCCCTGGGGGAGGCTGAGAGTCCTCTCTGGATGCAGAAGGTGGGTTTGGAATCCTCCCTCGGAGGGGTCAGGGGGGTGCCCAGGAGGGTGCCCAGGAGGGGCTGTTTGGGGGGTTTGGAGAGCAGCTCTTCCATGGGCAGCCCAGGGAATGCAGGGTCAGGGATTCCAGGGAGTGCAGGGTCAGGGATTCCTGGGGAGTGCAAGGTCAGGAATTCCTGGGGAGTGCAAGGTCA